>NW_027458269.1:0-54768 GCF_050624435.1 Tenrec ecaudatus | reverse complement strand
CTGTCACAATGTTTCTGAGATTCATGGTTTAAGGGAAATCTTGCTTCTTGCCGGTTTCTAGGTCAAAAGGCGCCACCGGCAGTTTGTATTTCCGTCAAACTTACGCTCGCTCTTTGAGAATCTTGGGTCTTTGGGAAAGCCGTGAGTCCAGCAAGCTTTTCAGATTAAGTGTGCCCCAAGCAGTAGGTTCTATCTCTGAGCAATACAGCCCGTGGAATTCCTGGGAATCAGGAACCCTGCCATGAAGTTCAGCCTGGTTGTTATTTTCACACGGAAGAAACTCCTTTGAGGTTCCCATGCCTCTGTACACTGATGCTTCCAGCAACGTCATGTTTCACAGGTCAATAGTGGCTCTTTAAGTTTCACTGGTCTAGGAAAAAGGGTGAAGCGCCTGGGTTCCCGTGCTTCACTACTTCATGGCCTGAAGATGTTTATAGGCACATCGGCAAATCCACCGGTGGCAATTCTCTCATATTGTCATTGCGATGGGAAGATTTCTTATTCGTTAGGAAATGTTTTACCATGTAAGGTCGATGGAGACGCACGAGTGTAAGGAGAACGGTGAATGGTGGCCGTTCGTAACCCAGAGTCATCAGAAACCGCAGAGTAAATTTTCGGAACGTAGACGAAGGACACGGGAGAAAACTTTACTCAGGGACTTCAGTGAACTCTGCTTACAATGTTGAGGCCCGACACCCCTAGTGCCTGGGGCCGACCCGTCTCCTGCCCTACGTAGTTTTTTGGAGCGTGCCTCCCTCAGGTGGTGCCTTTTCTCTCCCCGCAATATTGCTCCATGAAACTGCCGATGAAAACTATTTGCCATGGGTATGTCGTTTCACAATATTGGCCTCCTCTTTGAAGAACAAATGCTTTTCTACACGGGTGCTGCCTCCCTGAACTTTCCTTTGTCTTGGCTCAATCGATGCAGATTCCTGTGCTGAATGCGCCATAGAGTGACACAGGTGAGTGCTTGTCAGTATTCCAGGCACACGCAGCATTTTCGTTTTTCCAAGACCCACCTGGCTTGATCAAGGTTGCTTATTCCCGTGAAAACGTTTTTCGTCCAAATTCTAGAGGAGCACCATTGTGCCTCTGGGAGCTACACCAGGGCCTGCGGAACAGAGGCTCCAGCGGTTTCATTTTCGGACTGAAATTCAACACGGAATTGCATGGATCTATGGAAACCATGAACTGTGGCCGTACCAGATTCTCACATCTTCATTGTCTAATGGAAGCTTGTTTCCCAGGCTGATCCGGCTGGCGCTTCTTTCTGGGCAATGACCATTTAATTGTGGACGTTCAGCCTTCTTCGGAATTCTCTGATACTGGCAAGTTCCCGCGACTCACTAAGACCACTCGGTGGAGGTTTAGGTGACTCAGGACAACTGTCTTTATTTCAGGCGTCTAGAACAAAGAGAATCCACAAAGGTTGATGATCACGGAGAAAGTAAAGTCCCGTTTCTTTATAGTGCCCACTCATGGCACTTGTAGCATCTGAGGCCAAAGAGCGCGTGCAGCATGATATTCTCAGTTCAGGCACGCCGCCTGCAGTTTCTTCCTTGCAGAAAAATCTTTCCCAGTGTACTTCTTTAAACTGCTGCAAAATGGTGGCACAGAAGATTTCGGTTTAGGTGTAACTTTAGACGGGCATAGGTACAGGCATTTGGGCATGTTTAGGGACAGAGTTAGAGTTCACGTTAGAGTTACGGCTGTGTGAGGATTCGGGTTATGGTAAGTCTGAGGATCAAATGTAGGGTGAGTGTGAGGTGGAAGGTAAGAGTAGGGTTTAGTGCTTAAGGATGAGCGAACCTATTGTCTCATTTAGGCTTATGGTAAACTTGACTGTTTAGATATGGGTTGGGGTTAATATTTGTGTGAGGGTTAGACAGTGTGCGAGTTTGATTTGGGGTCAGGCTTACGGTTTGTGTGTTACATCCGTTTTCATTAAGGTTAAGTTAAGCTCTCTCTCTAGTTTAAGGGATTGGTTTACATTAACGGTGAAATTGAGGTATCGATTGAAGGTGAGGGATAGAGTTAAGTTAGGTTCAGGCGAAGAATGACGGTTAGGAGTAAGGTTAGTTGTAGTGGGAGCTGCATGTTCACATCCGATTTGGGGTTAGGATTAGGGTTAGCCTTAGGGTAGACATACGGTTATGGTTAGGGCTTGCTTTAGGGTGAGCCTTAGGTTAGGGTTAAGTTTAAGGTTAGGAGAATACAGTTAGACCTAGTCTTAGGGTTACATCTCTGTTTAGGTTTACACGTAGGGTTAGCTTTTCACCTAGTTTAGGGTTAGGATTAGGGTTGTTTTTAGGATAGGATTTAGGTATGAGGTCTAATTTAAGTGTTGGATTATTGGAAGTACATCTGCTCTCACTGGTTTTCCTTCACTGTCACAATGTTTCTGAGATTCATGGTTTAAGGGAAATCTTGCTTCTTGCCGGTTTCTAGGTCAAAAGGCGCCACCGGCAGTTTGTATTTCCGTCAAACTTACGCTCGCTCTTTGAGAATCTTGGGTCTTTGGGAAAGCCGTGAGTCCAGCAAGCTTTTCAGATTAAGTGTGCCCCAAGCAGTAGGTTCTATCTCTGAGCAATACAGCCCGTGGAATTCCTGGGAATCAGGAACCCTGCCATGAAGTTCAGCCTGGTTGTTATTTTCACACGGAAGAAACTCCTTTGAGGTTCCCATGCCTCTGTACACTGATGCTTCCAGCAACGTCATGTTTCACAGGTCAATAGTGGCTCTTTAAGTTTCACTGGTCTAGGAAAAAGGGTGAAGCGCCTGGGTTCCCGTGCTTCACTACTTCATGGCCTGAAGATGTTTATAGGCACATCGGCAAATCCACCGGTGGCAATTCTCTCATATTGTCATTGCGATGGGAAGATTTCTTATTCGTTAGGAAATGTTTTACCATGTAAGGTCGATGGAGACGCACGAGTGTAAGGAGAACGGTGAATGGTGGCCGTTCGTAACCCAGAGTCATCAGAAACCGCAGAGTAAATTTTCGGAACGTAGACGAAGGACACGGGAGAAAACTTCACTCAGGGACTTCAGTGAACTCTGCTTACAATGTTGAGGCCCGACACCCCTAGTGCCTGGGGCCGACCCGTCTCCTGCCCTACGTAGTTTTTTGGAGCGTGCCTCCCTCAGGTGGTGCCTTTTCTCTCCCCGCAATATTGCTCCATGAAACTGCCGATGAAAACTATTTGCCATGGGTATGTCGTTTCACAATATTGGCCTCCTCTTTGAAGAACAAATGCTTTTCTACACGGGTGCTGCCTCCCTGAACTTTCCTTTGTCTTGGCTCAATCGATGCAGATTCCTGTGCTGAATGCGCCATAGAGTGACACAGGTGAGTGCTTGTCAGTATTCCAGGCACACGCAGCATTTTCGTTTTTCCAAGACCCACCTGGCTTGATCAAGGTTGCTTATTCCCGTGAAAACGTTTTTCGTCCAAATTCTAGAGGAGCACCATTGTGCCTCTGGGAGCTACACCAGGGCCTGCGGAACAGAGGCTCCAGCGGTTTCATTTTCGGACTGAAATTCAACACGGAATTGCATGGATCTATGGAAACCATGAACTGTGGCCGTACCAGATTCTCACATCTTCATTGTCTAATGGAAGCTTGTTTCCCAGGCTGATCCGGCTGGCGCTTCTTTCTGGGCAATGACCATTTAATTGTGGACGTTCAGCCTTCTTCGGAATTCTCTGATACTGACAAGTTCCCGCGACTCACTAAGACCACTCGGTGGAGGTTTAGGTGACTCAGGACAACTGTCTTTATTTCAGGCGTCTAGAACAAAGAGAATCCACAAAGGTTGATGATCACGGAGAAAGTAAAGTCCCGTTTCTTTATAGTGCCCACTCATGGCACTTGTAGCATCTGAGGCCAAAGAGCGCGTGCAGCATGATATTCTCAGTTCAGGCACGCCGCCTGCAGTTTCTTCCTTGCAGAAAAATCTTTCCCAGTGTACTTCTTTAAACTGCTGCAAAATGGTGGCACAGAAGATTTCGGTTTAGGTGTAACTTTAGACGGGCATAGGTACAGGCATTTGGGCATGTTTAGGGACAGAGTTAGAGTTCACGTTAGAGTTACGGCTGTGTGAGGATTCGGGTTATGGTAAGTCTGAGGATCAAATGTAGGGTGAGTGTGAGGTGGAAGGTAAGAGTAGGGTTTAGTGCTTAAGGATGAGCGAACCTATTGTCTCATTTAGGCTTATGGTAAACTTGACTGTTTAGATATGGGTTGGGGTTAATATTTGTGTGAGGGTTAGACAGTGTGCGAGTTTGATTTGGGGTCAGGCTTACGGTTTGTGTGTTACATCCGTTTTCATTAAGGTTAAGTTAAGCTCTCTCTCTAGTTTAAGGGATTGGTTTACATTAACGGTGAAATTGAGGTATCGATTGAAGGTGAGGGATAGAGTTAAGTTAGGTTCAGGCGAAGAATGACGGTTAGGAGTAAGGTTAGTTGTAGTGGGAGCTGCATGTTCACATCCGATTTGGGGTTAGGATTAGGGTTAGCCTTAGGGTAGACATACGGTTATGGTTAGGGCTTGCTTTAGGGTGAGCCTTAGGTTAGGGTTAAGTTTAAGGTTAGGAGAATACAGTTAGACCTAGTCTTAGGGTTACATCTCTGTTTAGGTTTACACGTAGGGTTAGCTTTTCACCTAGTTTAGGGTTAGGATTAGGGTTGTTTTTAGGATAGGATTTAGGTATGAGGTCTAATTTAAGTGTTGGATTATTGGAAGTACATCTGCTCTCACTGGTTTTCCTTCACTGTCACAATGTTTCTGAGATTCATGGTTTAAGGGAAATCTTGCTTCTTGCCGGTTTCTAGGTCAAAAGGCGCCACCGGCAGTTTGTATTTCCGTCAAACTTACGCTCGCTCTTTGAGAATCTTGGGTCTTTGGGAAAGCCGTGAGTCCAGCAAGCTTTTCAGATTAAGTGTGCCCCAAGCAGTAGGTTCTATCTCTGAGCAATACAGCCCGTGGAATTCCTGGGAATCAGGAACCCTGCCATGAAGTTCAGCCTGGTTGTTATTTTCACACGGAAGAAACTCCTTTGAGGTTCCCATGCCTCTGTACACTGATGCTTCCAGCAACGTCATGTTTCACAGGTCAATAGTGGCTCTTTAAGTTTCACTGGTCTAGGAAAAAGGGTGAAGCGCCTGGGTTCCCGTGCTTCACTACTTCATGGCCTGAAGATGTTTATAGGCACATCGGCAAATCCACCGGTGGCAATTCTCTCATATTGTCATTGCGATGGGAAGATTTCTTATTCGTTAGGAAATGTTTTACCATGTAAGGTCGATGGAGACGCACGAGTGTAAGGAGAACGGTGAATGGTGGCCGTTCGTAACCCAGAGTCATCAGAAACCGCAGAGTAAATTTTCGGAACGTAGACGAAGGACACGGGAGAAAACTTCACTCAGGGACTTCAGTGAACTCTGCTTACAATGTTGAGGCCCGACACCCCTAGTGCCTGGGGCCGACCCGTCTCCTGCCCTACGTAGTTTTTTGGAGCGTGCCTCCCTCAGGTGGTGCCTTTTCTCTCCCCGCAATATTGCTCCATGAAACTGCCGATGAAAACTATTTGCCATGGGTATGTCGTTTCACAATATTGGCCTCCTCTTTGAAGAACAAATGCTTTTCTACACGGGTGCTGCCTCCCTGAACTTTCCTTTGTCTTGGCTCAATCGATGCAGATTCCTGTGCTGAATGCGCCATAGAGTGACACAGGTGAGTGCTTGTCAGTATTCCAGGCACACGCAGCATTTTCGTTTTTCCAAGACCCACCTGGCTTGATCAAGGTTGCTTATTCCCGTGAAAACGTTTTTCGTCCAAATTCTAGAGGAGCACCCTTGTGCCTCTGGGAGCTACACCAGGGCCTGCGGAACAGAGGCTCCAGCGGTTTCATTTTCGGACTGAAATTCAACACGGAATTGCATGGATCTATGGAAACCATGAACTGTGGCCGTACCAGATTCTCACATCTTCATTGTCTAATGGAAGCTTGTTTCCCAGGCTGATCCGGCTGGCGCTTCTTTCTGGGCAATGACCATTTAATTGTGGACGTTCAGCCTTCTTCGGAATTCTCTGATACTGGCAAGTTCCCGCGACTCACTAAGACCACTCGGTGGAGGTTTAGGTGACTCAGGACAACTGTCTTTATTTCAGGCGTCTAGAACAAAGAGAATCCACAAAGGTTGATGATCACGGAGAAAGTAAAGTCCCGTTTCTTTATAGTGCCCACTCATGGCACTTGTAGCATCTGAGGCCAAAGAGCGCGTGCAGCATGATATTCTCAGTTCAGGCACGCCGCCTGCAGTTTCTTCCTTGCAGAAAAATCTTTCCCAGTGTACTTCTTTAAACTGCTGCAAAATGGTGGCACAGAAGATTTCGGTTTAGGTGTAACTTTAGACGGGCATAGGTACAGGCATTTGGGCATGTTTAGGGACAGAGTTAGAGTTCACGTTAGAGTTACGGCTGTGTGAGGATTCGGGTTATGGTAAGTCTGAGGATCAAATGTAGGGTGAGTGTGAGGTGGAAGGTAAGAGTAGGGTTTAGTGCTTAAGGATGAGCGAACCTATTGTCTCATTTAGGCTTATGGTAAACTTGACTGTTTAGATATGGGTTGGGGTTAATATTTGTGTGAGGGTTAGACAGTGTGCGAGTTTGATTTGGGGTCAGGCTTACGGTTTGTGTGTTACATCCGTTTTCATTAAGGTTAAGTTAAGCTCTCTCTCTAGTTTAAGGGATTGGTTTACATTAACGGTGAAATTGAGGTATCGATTGAAGGTGAGGGATAGAGTTAAGTTAGGTTCAGGCGAAGAATGACGGTTAGGAGTAAGGTTAGTTGTAGTGGGAGCTGCATGTTCACATCCGATTTGGGGTTAGGATTAGGGTTAGCCTTAGGGTAGACATACGGTTATGGTTAGGGCTTGCTTTAGGGTGAGCCTTAGGTTAGGGTTAAGTTTAAGGTTAGGAGAATACAGTTAGACCTAGTCTTAGGGTTACATCTCTGTTTAGGTTTACACGTAGGGTTAGCTTTTCACCTAGTTTAGGGTTAGGATTAGGGTTGTTTTTAGGATAGGATTTAGGTATGAGGTCTAATTTAAGTGTTGGATTATTGGAAGTACATCTGCTCTCACTGGTTTTCCTTCACTGTCACAATGTTTCTGAGATTCATGGTTTAAGGGAAATCTTGCTTCTTGCCGGTTTCTAGGTCAAAAGGCGCCACCGGCAGTTTGTATTTCCGTCAAACTTACGCTCGCTCTTTGAGAATCTTGGGTCTTTGGGAAAGCCGTGAGTCCAGCAATCTTTTCAGATTAAGTGTGCCCCAAGCAGTAGGTTCTATCTCTGAGCAATACAGCCCGTGGAATTCCTGGGAATCTGGAACCCTGCCATGAAGTTCAGCCTGGTTGTTATTTTCACACGGAAGAAACTCCTTTGAGGTTCCCATGCCTCTGTACACTGATGCTTCCAGCAACGTCATGTTTCACAGGTCAATAGTGGCTCTTTAAGTTTCACTGGTCTAGGAAAAAGGGTGAAGCGCCTGGGTTCCCGTGCTTCACTACTTCATGGCCTGAAGATGTTTATAGGCACATCGGCAAATCCACCGGTGGCAATTCTCTCATATTGTCATTGCGATGGGAAGATTTCTTATTCGTTAGGAAATGTTTTACCATGTAAGGTCGATGGAGACGCACGAGTGTAAGGAGAACGGTGAATGGTGGCCGTTCGTAACCCAGCGTCATCAGAAACCGCAGAGTAAATTTTAGGAACGTAGACGAAAGACACCGGAGAAAACTTCACTCAGGGACTTCAGTGAACTCTGCTTACAATGTTGAGGCCCGACACCCCTAGTGCCTGGGGGCGACCCGTCTCCTGCCCTACGTAGTTTTTTTGAGCGTGCCTCCCTCAGGTGGTGCCTTTTCTCTCCCCGCAATATTGCTCCATGAAACTGCCGATGAAAACTATTTGCCATGGGTATGTCGTTTCACAATATTGGCCTCCTCTTTGAAGAACAAATGCTTTTCTACACGGGTGCTGCCTCTCTGAACTTTCTTTGTCTTGGCTCAATCGATGCAGATTCCTGTGCTGAATGCGCCATAGAGTGACACAGGTGAGTGCTTGTCAGTATTCCAGGCACACGCAGCAATTTCGTTTTTCCAAGACCCACCTGGCTTGATCAAGGTTGCTTATTCCCGTGAAAACGTTTTTCGTCCAAATTCTAGAGGAGCACCATTGTGCCTCTGGGAGCTACACCAGGGCCTGCTGAACAGACGCTCCAGCGGTTTCATTTTCGGACTGAAATTCAACACGGAATTGCATGGATCTATGGAAACCGTGAACTGTGGCCGTACCAGATTCTCACATCTTCCATTGTCTAATGGAAGCTTGTTTCCCAGGCTGATCCGGCTGGCGCTTCTTTCTGGGCAATGACCATTTAATTGTGGACGTTCAGCCTTCTTGGGAATTCTCTGATACCGGCAAGTTCCCGCGCCTCACTCGGTGGAGGTTTAGGTGACTCAGGACAACTGTTTTTATTTCAGGCGTCTAGAACAAAGAGAATCCACAAAGGTTGATGATCATGGAGAAAGTAAAGACCCGTTTCTTTATAGTGCCCACTCATGGCACTTCTAGCATCTGAGGCCTAAGAGCTCGTGCAGCATGATATTCTCAGTTCAGGCACGCCGCCTGCAGTTTCTTCCTTGCAGAAAAATCTTTCCCAGTGTACTTCTTTAAACTGCTGCAAAATGGTGGCACAGAAGATTTCGGTTTAGGTTTAACTTTAGACGGGCATAGGTACAGGCATTTGGGCATGTTTAGGGAAAGAGTTAGAGTTCACGTTAGAGTTACGGCTGTGTGAGGATTCAGGTTATGGTAAGTCTGAGGATCAAATGTAGGGTGAGTGTGAGGTGGAAGGTAAGAGTAGGGTTTAGTGCTTAAGGATGAGCGAACCTATTGTCTCATTTAGGCTTATGGTAAACTTGACTGTTTAGATATGGGTTGGGGTTAATATTTGTGTGAGGGTTAGACAGTGTGCGAGTTTGATTTGGGGTCAGGCTTACGGTTTGTGTGTTACATCCGTTTTCATTAAGGTTAAGTTAAGCTCTCTCTCTAGTTTAAGGGATTGGTTTACATTAACGGTGAAATTGAGGTATCGATTGAAGGTGAGGGATAGAGTTAAGTTAGGTTCAGGCGAAGAATGACGGTTAGGAGTAAGGTTAGTTGTAGTGGGAGCTGCATGTTCACATCCGATTTGGGGTTAGGATTAGGGTTAGCCTTAGGGTAGACATACGGTTATGGTTAGGGCTTGCTTTAGGGTGAGCCTTAGGTTAGGGTTAAGTTTAAGGTTAGGAGAATACAGTTAGACCTAGTCTTAGGGTTACATCTCTGTTTAGGTTTACACGTAGGGTTAGATTTTCACCTAGTTTAGGGTTAGGATTAGGGTTGTTTTTAGGATAGGATTTAGGTATGAGGTCTAATTTAAGTGTTGGATTATTGGAAGTACATCTGCTCTCACTGGTTTTCCTTCACTGTCACAATGTTTCTGAGATTCATGGTTTAAGGGAAATCTTGCTTCTTGCCGGTTTCTAGGTCAAAAGGCGCCACCGGCAGTTTGTATTTCCGTCAAACTTACGCTCGCTCTTTGAGAATCTTGGGTCTTTGGGAAAGCCGTGAGTCCAGCAAGCTTTTCAGATTAAGTGTGCCCCAAGCAGTAGGTTCTATCTCTGAGCAATACAGCCCGTGGAATTCCTGGGAATCAGGAACCCTGCCATGAAGTTCAGCCTGGTTGTTATTTTCACACGGAAGAAACTCCTTTGAGGTTCCCATGCCTCTGTACACTGATGCTTCCAGCAACGTCATGTTTCACAGGTCAATAGTGGCTCTTTAAGTTTCACTGGTCTAGGAAAAAGGGTGAAGCGCCTGGGTTCCCGTGCTTCACTACTTCATGGCCTGAAGATGTTTATAGGCACATCGGCAAATCCACCGGTGGCAATTCTCTCATATTGTCATTGCGATGGGAAGATTTCTTATTCGTTAGGAAATGTTTTACCATGTAAGGTCGATGGAGACGCACGAGTGTAAGGAGAACGGTGAATGGTGGCCGTTCGTAACCCAGAGTCATCAGAAACCGCAGAGTAAATTTTCGGAACGTAGACGAAGGACACGGGAGAAAACTTCACTCAGGGACTTCAGTGAACTCTGCTTACAATGTTGAGGCCCGACACCCCTAGTGCCTGGGGCCGACCCGTCTCCTGCCCTACGTAGTTTTTTTGAGCGTGCCTCCCTCAGGTGGTGCCTTTTCTCTCCCCGCAATATTGCTCCATGAAACTGCCGATGAAAACTATTTGCCATGGGTATGTCGTTTCACAATATTGGCCTCCTCTTTGAAGAACAAATGCTTTTCTACACGGGTGCTGCCTCCCTGAACTTTCCTTTGTCTTGGCTCAATCGATGCAGATTCCTGTGCTGAATGCGCCATAGAGTGACACAGGTGAGTGCTTGTCAGTATTCCAGGCACACGCAGCATTTTCGTTTTTCCAAGACCCACCTGGCTTGATCAAGGTTGCTTATTCCCGTGAAAACGTTTTTCGTCCAAATTCTAGAGGAGCACCATTGTGCCTCTGGGAGCTACACCAGGGCCTGCGGAACAGAGGCTCCAGCGGTTTCATTTTCGGACTGAAATTCAACACGGAATTGCATGGATCTATGGAAACCATGAACTGTGGCCGTACCAGATTCTCACATCTTCATTGTCTAATGGAAGCTTGTTTCCCAGGCTGATCCGGCTGGCGCTTCTTTCTGGGCAATGACCATTTAATTGTGGACGTTCAGCCTTCTTCGGAATTCTCTGATACTGGCAAGTTCCCGCGACTCACTAAGACCACTCGGTGGAGGTTTAGGTGACTCAGGACAACTGTCTTTATTTCAGGCGTCTAGAACAAAGAGAATCCACAAAGGTTGATGATCACGGAGAAAGTAAAGTCCCGTTTCTTTATAGTGCCCACTCATGGCACTTGTAGCATCTGAGGCCAAAGAGCGCGTGCAGCATGATATTCTCAGTTCAGGCACGCCGCCTGCAGTTTCTTCCTTGCAGAAAAATCTTTCCCAGTGTACTTCTTTAAACTGCTGCAAAATGGTGGCACAGAAGATTTCGGTTTAGGTGTAACTTTAGACGGGCATAGGTACAGGCATTTGGGCATGTTTAGGGACAGAGTTAGAGTTCACGTTAGAGTTACGGCTGTGTGAGGATTCGGGTTATGGTAAGTCTGAGGATCAAATGTAGGGTGAGTGTGAGGTGGAAGGTAAGAGTAGGGTTTAGTGCTTAAGGATGAGCGAACCTATTGTCTCATTTAGGCTTATGGTAAACTTGACTGTTTAGATATGGGTTGGGGTTAATATTTGTGTGAGGGTTAGACAGTGTGCGAGTTTGATTTGGTGTCAGGCTTACGGTTTGTGTGTTACATCCGTTTTCATTAAGGTTAAGTTAAGCTCTCTCTCTAGTTTAAGGGATTGGTTTACATTAACGGTGAAATTGAGGTATCGATTGAAGGTGAGGGATAGAGTTAAGTTAGGTTCAGGCGAAGAATGACGGTTAGGAGTAAGGTTAGTTGTAGTGGGAGCTGCATGTTCACATCCGATTTGGGGTTAGGATTAGGGTTAGCCTTAGGGTAGACATACGGTTATGGTTAGGGCTTGCTTTAGGGTGAGCCTTAGGTTAGGGTTAAGTTTAAGGTTAGGAGAATACAGTTAGACCTAGTCTTAGGGTTACATCTCTGTTTAGGTTTACACGTAGGGTTAGCTTTTCACCTAGTTTAGGGTTAGGATTAGGGTTGTTTTTAGGATAGGATTTAGGTATGAGGTCTAATTTAAGTGTTGGATTATTGGAAGTACATCTGCTCTCACTGGTTTTCCTTCACTGTCACAATGTTTCTGAGATTCATGGTTTAAGGGAAATCTTGCTTCTTGCCGGTTTCTAGGTCAAAAGGCGCCACCGGCAGTTTGTATTTCCGTCAAACTTACGCTCGCTCTTTGAGAATCTTGGGTCTTTGGGAAAGCCGTGAGTCCAGCAAGCTTTTCAGATTAAGTGTGCCCCAAGCAGTAGGTTCTATCTCTGAGCAATACAGCCCGTGGAATTCCTGGGAATCTGGAACCCTGCCATGAAGTTCAGCCTGGTTGTTATTTTCACACGGAAGAAACTCCTTTGAGGTTCCCATGCCTCTGTACACTGATGCTTCCAGCAACGTCATGTTTCACAGGTCAATAGTGGCTCTTTAAGTTTCACTGGTCTAGGAAAAAGGGTGAAGCGCCTGGGTTCCCGTGCTTCACTACTTCATGGCTTGAAGATGTTTATAGGCACATCGGCAAATCCACCGGTGGCAATTCTCTCATATTGTCATTGCGATGGGAAGATTTCTTATTCGTTAGGAAATGTTTTACCATGTAAGGTCGATGGAGACGCACGAGTGTAAGGAGAACGGTGAATGGTGGCCGTTCGTAACCCAGAGTCATCAGAAACCGCAGAGTAAATTTTCAGAACGTAGACGAAGGACACGGGAGAAAACTTCACTCAGGGACTTCAGTGAACTCTGCTTACAATGTTGAGGCCCGACACCCCTAGTGCCTGGGGCCGACCCGTCTCCTGCCCTACGTAGTTTTTTGGAGCGTGCCTCCCTCAGGTGGTGCCTTTTCTCTCCCCGCAATATTGCTCCATGAAACTGCCGATGAAAACTATTTGCCATGGGTATGTCGTTTCACAATATTGGCCTCCTCTTTGAAGAACAAATGCTTTTCTACACGGGTGCTGCCTCCCTGAACTTTCCTTTGTCTTGGCTCAATCGATGCAGATTCCTGTGCTGAATGCGCCATAGAGTGACACAGGTGAGTGCTTGTCAGTATTCCAGGCACACGCAGCATTTTCGTTTTTCCAAGACCCACCTGGCTTGATCAAGGTTGCTTATTCCCGTGAAAACGTTTTTCGTCCAAATTCTAGAGGAGCACCATTGTGCCTCTGGGAGCTACACCAGGGCCTGCGGAACAGAGGCTCCAGCGGTTTCATTTTCGGACTGAAATTCAACACGGAATTGCATGGATCTATGGAAACCATGAACTGTGGCCGTACCAGATTCTCACATCTTCATTGTCTAATGGAAGCTTGTTTCCCAGGCTGATCCGGCTGGCGCTTCTTTCTGGGCAATGACCATTTAATTGTGGACGTTCAGCCTTCTTCGGAATTCTCTGATACTGGCAAGTTCCCGCGACTCACTAAGACCACTCGGTGGAGGTTTAGGTGACTCAGGACAACTGTCTTTATTTCAGGCGTCTAGAACAAAGAGAATCCACAAAGGTTGATGATCACGGAGAAAGTAAAGTCCCGTTTCTTTATAGTGCCCACTCATGGCACTTGTAGCATCTGAGGCCAAAGAGCGCGTGCAGCATGATATTCTCAGTTCAGGCACGCCGCCTGCAGTTTCTTCCTTGCAGAAAAATCTTTCCCAGTGTACTTCTTTAAACTGCTGCAAAATGGTGGCACAGAAGATTTCGGTTTAGGTGTAACTTTAGACGGGCATAGGTACAGGCATTTGGGCATGTTTAGGGACAGAGTTAGAGTTCACGTTAGAGTTACGGCTGTGTGAGGATTCGGGTTATGGTAAGTCTGAGGATCAAATGTAGGGTGAGTGTGAGGTGGAAGGTAAGAGTAGGGTTTAGTGCTTAAGGATGAGCGAACCTATTGTCTCATTTAGGCTTATGGTAAACTTGACTGTTTAGATATGGGTTGGGGTTAATATTTGTGTGAGGGTTAGACAGTGTGCGAGTTTGATTTGGGGTCAGGCTTACGGTTTGTGTGTTACATCCGTTTTCATTAAGGTTAAGTTAAGCTCTCTCTCTAGTTTAAGGGATTGGTTTACATTAACGGTGAAATTGAGGTATCGATTGAAGGTGAGGGATAGAGTTAAGTTAGGTTCAGGCGAAGAATGACGGTTAGGAGTAAGGTTAGTTGTAGTGGGAGCTGCATGTTCACATCCGATTTGGGGTTAGGATTAGGGTTAGCCTTAGGGTAGACATACGGTTATGGTTAGGGCTTGCTTTAGGGTGAGCCTTAGGTTAGGGTTAAGTTTAAGGTTAGGAGAATACAGTTAGACCTAGTCTTAGGGTTACATCTCTGTTTAGGTTTACACGTAGGGTTAGCTTTTCACCTAGTTTAGGGTTAGGATTAGGGTTGTTTTTAGGATAGGATTTAGGTATGAGGTCTAATTTAAGTGTTGGATTATTGGAAGTACATCTGCTCTCACTGGTTTTCCTTCACTGTCACAATGTTTCTGAGATTCATGGTTTAAGGGAAATCTTGCTTCTTGCCGGTTTCTAGGTCAAAAGGCGCCACCGGCAGTTTGTATTTCCGTCAAACTTACGCTCGCTCTTTGAGAATCTTGGGTCTTTGGGAAAGCCGTGAGTCCAGCAAGCTTTTCAGATTAAGTGTGCCCCAAGCAGTAGGTTCTATCTCTGAGCAATACAGCCCGTGGAATTCCTGGGAATCTGGAAACCTGCCATGAAGTTCAGCCTGGTTGTTATTTTCACACGGAAGAAACTCCTTTGAGGTTCCCATGCCTCTGTACACTGATGCTTCCAGCAACGTCATGTTTCACAGGTCAATAGTGGCTCTTTAAGTTTCACTGGTCTAGGAAAAAGGGTGAAGCGCCTGGGTTAACCCGTGCTTCACTACTTCATGGCCTGAAGATGTTTATAGGCACATCGGCAAATCCACCGGTGGCAATTCTCTCATATTGTCATTGCGATGGGAAGATTTCTTATTCGTTAGGAAATGTTTTACCATGTAAGGTCGATGGAGACGCACGAGTGTAAGGAGAACGGTGAATGGTGGCCGTTCGTAACCCAGCGTCATCAGAAACCGCAGAGTAAATTTTAGGAACGTAGACGAAAGACACCGGAGAAAACTTCACTCAGGGACTTCAGTGAACTCTGCTTACAATGTTGAGGCCCGACACCCCTAGTGCCTGGGGGCGACCCGTCTCCTGCCCTACGTAGTTTTTTTGAGCGTGCCTCCCTCAGGTGGTGCCTTTTCTCTCCCCGCAATATTGCTCCATGAAACTGCCGATGAAAACTATTTGCCATGGGTATGTCGTTTCACAATATTGGCCTCCTCTTTGAAGAACAAATGCTTTTCTACACGGGTGCTGCCTCTCTGAACTTTCTTTGTCTTGGCTCAATCGATGCAGATTCCTGTGCTGAATGCGCCATAGAGTGACACAGGTGAGTGCTTGTCAGTATTCCAGGCACACGCAGCAATTTCGTTTTTCCAAGACCCACCTGGCTTGATCAAGGTTGCTTATTCCCGTGAAAACGTTTTTCGTCCAAATTCTAGAGGAGCACCATTGTGCCTCTGGGAGCTACACCAGGGCCTGCTGAACAGAGGCTCCAGCGGTTTCATTTTCGGACTGAAATTCAACACGGAATTGCATGGATCTATGGAAACCGTGAACTGTGGCCGTACCAGATTCTCACATCTTCATTGTCTAATGGAAGCTTGTTTCCCAGGCTGATCCGGCTGGCGCTTCTTTCTGGGCAATGACCATTTAATTGTGGACGTTCAGCCTTCTTGGGAATTCTCTGATACCGGCAAGTTCCCGCGCCTCACTCGGTGGAGGTTTAGGTGACTCAGGACAACTGTTTTTATTTCAGGCGTCTAGAACAAAGAGAATCCACAAAGGTTGATGATCATGGAGAAAGTAAAGACCCGTTTCTTTATAGTGCCCACTCATGGCACTTCTAGCATCTGAGGCCTAAGAGCTCGTGCAGCATGATATTCTCAGTTCAGGCACGCCGCCTGCAGTTTCTTCCTTGCAGAAAAATCTTTCCCAGTGTACTTCTTTAAACTGCTGCAAAATGGTGGCACAGAAGATTTCGGTTTAGGTTTAACTTTAGACGGGCATAGGTACAGGCATTTGGGCATGTTTAGGGAAAGAGTTAGAGTTCACGTTAGAGTTACGGCTGTGTGAGGATTCAGGTTATGGTAAGTCTGAGGATCAAATGTAGGGTGAGTGTGAGGTGGAAGGTAAGAGTAGGGTTTAGTGCTTAAGGATGAGCGAACCTATTGTCTCATTTAGGCTTATGGTAAACTTGACTGTTTAGATATGGGTTGGGGTTAATATTTGTGTGAGGGTTAGACAGTGTGCGAGGTTGAGTTGGGGTCAGGCTTACGGTTTGTGTGTTACATCCGTTTTCATTAAGGTTAAGTTTAGCTCTCTTTCTAGTTTAAGGGATTCGTTTACATTAACGGTGAAATTGAGGTATCGATTGAAGGTGAGGGATAGAGTTAAGTTAGATTCAGGCGAAGAATGACGGTTAGGAGTAAGGTTAGTTGTAGGGGGAGCTGCATGTTCACATCAGATTTGGGGTTAGGATTAGGGTAGACATACGGTTATGGTTAGGGCTTGCTTTAGGGTGAGCCTTAGGTTAGGGTTAAGTTTAAGGTTAGGAGAATACAGTTAGACCTAGTCTTAGGGTTACATCTCTGTTTAGGTTTACACGTAGGGTTAGCTTTTCACCTAGTTTAGGGTTAGGATTAGGGTTGTTTTTAGGATAGGATTTAGGTATGAGGTCTAATTTAAGTGTTGGATTATTGGAAGTACATCTGCTCTCACTGGTTTTCCTTCACTGTCACAATGTTTCTGAGATTCATGGTTTAAGGGAAATCTTGCTTCTTGCCGGTTTCTAGGTCAAAAGGCGCCACCGGCAGTTTGTATTTCCGTCAAACTTACGCTCGCTCTTTGAGAATCTTGGGTCTTTGGGAAAGCCGTGAGTCCAGCAAGCTTTTCAGATTAAGTGTGCCCCAAGCAGTAGGTTCTATCTCTGAGCAATACAGCCCGTGGAATTCCTGGGAATCTGGAACCCTGCCATGAAGTTCAGCCTGGTTGTTATTTTCACACGGAAGAAACTCCTTTGAGGTTCCCATGCCTCTGTACACTGATGCTTCCAGCAACGTCATGTTTCACAGGTCAATAGTGGCTCTTTAAGTTTCACTGGTCTAGGAAAAAGGGTGAAGCGCCTGGGTTCCCGTGCTTCACTACTTCATGGCCTGAAGATGTTTATAGGCACATCGGCAAATCCACCGGTGGCAATTCTCTCATATTGTCATTGCGATGGGAAGATTTCTTATTCGTTAGGAAATGTTTTACCATGTAAGGTCGATGGAGACGCACGAGTGTAAGGAGAACGGTGAATGGTGGCCGTTCGTAACCCAGCGTCATCAGAAACCGCAGAGTAAATTTTAGGAACGTAGACGAAAGACACCGGAGAAAACTTCACTCAGGGACTTCAGTGAACTCTGCTTACAATGTTGAGGCCCGACACCCCTAGTGCCTGGGGGCGACCCGTCTCCTGCCCTACGTAGTTTTTTTGAGCGTGCCTCCCTCAGGTGGTGCCTTTTCTCTCCCCGCAATATTGCTCCATGAAACTGCCGATGAAAACTATTTGCCATGGGTATGTCGTTTCACAATATTGGCCTCCTCTTTGAAGAACAAATGCTTTTCTACACGGGTGCTGCCTCTCTGAACTTTCTTTGTCTTGGCTCAATCGATGCAGATTCCTGTGCTGAATGCGCCATAGAGTGACACAGGTGAGTGCTTGTCAGTATTCCAGGCACACGCAGCAATTTCGTTTTTCCAAGACCCACCTGGCTTGATCAAGGTTGCTTATTCCCGTGAAAACGTTTTTCGTCCAAATTCTAGAGGAGCACCATTGTGCCTCTGGGAGCTACACCAGGGCCTGCTGAACAGAGGCTCCAGCGGTTTCATTTTCGGACTGAAATTCAACACGGAATTGCATGGATCTATGGAAACCGTGAACTGTGGCCGTACCAGATTCTCACATCTTCATTGTCTAATGGAAGCTTGTTTCCCAGGCTGATCCGGCTGGCGCTTCTTTCTGGGCAATGACCATTTAATTGTGGACGTTCAGCCTTCTTGGGAATTCTCTGATACCGGCAAGTTCCCGCGCCTCACTCGGTGGAGGTTTAGGTGACTCAGGACAACTGTCTTTATTTCAGGCGTCTAGAACAAAGAGAATCCACAAAGGTTGATGATCATGGAGAAAGTAAAGACCCGTTTCTTTATAGTGCCCACTCATGGCACTTCTAGCATCTGAGGCCTAAGAGCTCGTGCAGCATGATATTCTCAGTTCAGGCACGCCGCCTGCAGTTTCTTCCTTGCAGAAAAATCTTTCCCAGTGTACTTCTTTAAACTGCTGCAAAATGGTGGCACAGAAGATTTCGGTTTAGGTTTAACTTTAGACGGGCATAGGTACAGGCATTTGGGCATGTTTAGGGACAGAGTTAGAGTTCACGTTAGAGTTACGGCTGTGTGAGGATTCGGGTTATGGTAAGTCTGAGGATCAAATGTAGGGTGAGTGTGAGGTTGAAGGTAAGAGTAGGGTTTAGTGCTTAAGGATGAGCGAACCTATTGTCTCATTTAGGCTTATGGTAAACTTGACTGTTTAGATATGGGTTGGGGTTAATATTTGTGTGAGGGTTAGACAGTGTGCGAGGTTGAGTTGGGGTCAGGCTTACGGTTTGTGTGTTACATCCGTTTTCATTAAGGTTAAGTTTAGCTCTCTTTCTAGTTTAAGGGATTCGTTTACATTAACGGTGAAATTGAGGTATCGATTGAAGGTGAGGGATAGAGTTAAGTTAGATTCAGGCGAAGAATGACGGTTAGGAGTAAGGTTAGTTGTAGGGGGAGCTGCATGTTCACATCAGATTTGGGGTTAGGATTAGGGTAGACATACGGTTATGGTTAGGGCTTGCTTTAGGGTGAGCCTTAGATTAGGGTTAAGTTTAAGGTTAGGAGAATACAGATAGACCTAGTCTTAGGGTTACATCTCTGTTTAAGTTTACACCTAGGGTTAGCTTTTCACCTAGTTTAGGGTTAGGATTAGGGTTGTTTTTAGGATAGGATTTAGGTATGAGGTCTAATTTAAGTGTTGGATTATTGGAAGTACATCTGCTCTCACTGGTTTTCCTTCACTGTCACAATGTTTCTGAGATTCATGGTTTAAGGGAAATCTTGCTTCTTGCCGGTTTCTAGGTCAAAAGGCGCCACCGGCAGTTTGTATTTCCGTCAAACTTACGCTCGCTCTTTGAGAATCTTGGGTCTTTGGGAAAGCCGTGAGTCCAGCAAGCTTTTCAGATTAAGTGTGCCCCAAGCAGTAGGTTCTATCTCTGAGCAATACAGCCCGTGGAATTCCTGGGAATCTGGAAACCTGCCATGAAGTTCAGCCTGGTTGTTATTTTCACACGGAAGAAACTCCTTTGAGGTTCCCATGCCTCTGTACACTGATGCTTCCAGCAACGTCATGTTTCACAGGTCAATAGTGGCTCTTTAAGTTTCACTGGTCTAGGAAAAAGGGTGAAGCGCCTGGGTTCCCGTGCTTCACTACTTCATGGCCTGAAGATGTTTATAGGCACATCGGCAAATCCACCGGTGGCAATTCTCTCATATTGTCATTGCGATGGGAAGATTTCTTATTCGTTAGGAAATGTTTTACCATGTAAGGTCGATGGAGACGCACGAGTGTAAGGAGAACGGTGAATGGTGGCCGTTCGTAACCCAGAGTCATCAGAAACCGCAGAGTAAATTTTCGGAACGTAGACGAAGGACACGGGAGAAAACTTCACTCAGGGACTTCAGTGAACTCTGCTTACAATGTTGAGGCCCGACACCCCTAGTGCCTGGGGGCGACCCGTCTCCTGCCCTACGTAGTTTTTTTGAGCGTGCCTCCCTCAGGTGGTGCCTATTCTCTCCCCGCAATATTGCTCCATGAAACTGCCGATGAAAACTATTTGCCATGGGTATGTCGTTTCACAATATTGGCCTCCTCTTTGAAGAACAAATGCTTTTCTACACGGGTGCTGCCTCCCTGAACTTTCCTTTGTCTTGGCTCAATCGATGCAGATTCCTGTGCTGAATGCGCCATAGAGTGACACAGGTGAGTGCTTGTCAGTATTCCAGGCACACGCAGCATTTTCGTTTTTCCAAGACCCACCTGGCTTGATCAAGGTTGCTTATTCCCGTGAAAACGTTTTTCGTCCAAATTCTAGAGGAGCACCATTGTGCCTCTGGGAGCTACACCAGGGCCTGCGGAACAGAGGCTCCAGCGGTTTCATTTTCGGACTGAAATTCAACACGGAATTGCATGGATCTATGGAAACCATGAACTGTGGCCGTACCAGATTCTCACATCTTCATTGTCTAATGGAAGCTTGTTTCCCAGGCTGATCCGGCTGGCGCTTCTTTCTGGGCAATGACCATTTAATTGTGGACGTTCAGCCTTCTTCGGAATTCTCTGATACTGGCAAGTTCCCGCGACTCACTAAGACCACTCGGTGGAGGTTTAGGTGACTCAGGACAACTGTCTTTATTTCAGGCGTCTAGAACAAAGAGAATCCACAAAGGTTGATGATCACGGAGAAAGTAAAGTCCCGTTTCTTTATAGTGCCCACTGATGGCACTTGTAGCATCTGAGGCCAAAGAGCGCGTGCAGCATGATATTCTCAGTTCAGGCACGCCGCCTGCAGTTTCTTCCTTGCAGAAAAATCTTTCCCAGTGTACTTCTTTAAACTGCTGCAAAATGGTGGCACAGAAGATTTCGGTTTAGGTGTAACTTTAGACGGGCATAGGTACAGGCATTTGGGCATGTTTAGGGACAGAGTTAGAGTTCACGTTAGAGTTACGGCTGTGTGAGGATTCGGGTTATGGTAAGTCTGAGGATCAAATGTAGGGTGAGTGTGAGGTGGAAGGTAAGAGTAGGGTTTAGTGCTTAAGGATGAGCGAACCTATTGTCTCATTTAGGCTTATGGTAAACTTGACTGTTTAGATATGGGTTGGGGTTAATATTTGTGTGAGGGTTAGACAGTGTGCGAGTTTGATTTGGGGTCAGGCTTACGGTTTGTGTGTTACATCCGTTTTCATTAAGGTTAAGTTAAGCTCTCTCTCTAGTTTAAGGGATTGGTTTACATTAACGGTGAAATTGAGGTATCGATTGAAGGTGAGGGATAGAGTTAAGTTAGGTTCAGGCGAAGAATGACGGTTAGGAGTAAGGTTAGTTGTAGTGGGAGCTGCATGTTCACATCCAATTTGGGGTTAGGATTAGGGTTAGCCTTAGGGTAGACATACGGTTATGGTTAGGGCTTGCTTTAGGGTGAGCCTTAGGTTAGGGTTAAGTTTAAGGTTAGGAGAATACAGTTAGACCTAGTCTTAGGGTTACATCTCTGTTTAGGTTTACACGTAGGGTTAGCTTTTCACCTAGTTTAGGGTTAGGATTAGGGTTGTTTTTAGGATAGGATTTAGGTATGAGGTCTAATTTAAGTGTTGGATTATTGGAAGTACATCTGCTCTCACTGGTTTTCCTTCACTGTCACAATGTTTCTGAGATTCATGGTTTAAGGGAAATCTTGCTTCTTGCCGGTTTCTAGGTCAAAAGGCGCCACCGGCAGTTTGTATTTCCGTCAAACTTACGCTCGCTCTTTGAGAATCTTGGGTCTTTGGGAAAGCCGTGAGTCCAGCAAGCTTTTCAGATTAAGTGTGCCCCAAGCAGTAGGTTCTATCTCTGAGCAATACAGCCCGTGGAATTCCTGGGAATCTGGAACCCTGCCATGAAGTTCAGCCTGGTTGTTATTTTCACACGGAAGAAACTCCTTTGAGGTTCCCATGCCTCTGTACACTGATGCTTCCAGCAACGTCATGTTTCACAGGTCAATAGTGGCTCTTTAAGTTTCACTGGTCTAGGAAAAAGGGTGAAGCGCCTGGGTTCCCGTGCTTCACTACTTCATGGCCTGAAGATGTTTATAGGCACATCGGCAAATCCACCGGTGGCAATTCTCTCATATTGTCATTGCGATGGGAAGATTTCTTATTCGTTAGGAAATGTTTTACCATGTAAGGTCGATGGAGACGCACGAGTGTAAGGAGAACGGTGAATGGTGGCCGTTCGTAACCCAGCGTCATCAGAAACCGCAGAGTAAATTTTAGGAACGTAGACGAAAGACACCGGAGAAAACTTCACTCAGGGACTTCAGTGAACTCTGCTTACAATGTTGAGGCCCGACACCCCTAGTGCCTGGGGGCGACCCGTCTCCTGCCCTACGTAGTTTTTTTGAGCGTGCCTCCCTCAGGTGGTGCCTTTTCTCTCCCCGCAATATTGCTCCATGAAACTGCCGATGAAAACTATTTGCCATGGGTATGTCGTTTCACAATATTGGCCTCCTCTTTGAAGAACAAATGCTTTTCTACACGGGTGCTGCCTCTCTGAACTTTCTTTGTCTTGGCTCAATCGATGCAGATTCCTGTGCTGAATGCGCCATAGAGTGACACAGGTGAGTGCTTGTCAGTATTCCAGGCACACGCAGCAATTTCGTTTTTCCAAGACCCACCTGGCTTGATCAAGGTTGCTTATTCCCGTGAAAACGTTTTTCGTCCAAATTCTAGAGGAGCACCATTGTGCCTCTGGGAGCTACACCAGGGCCTGCTGAACAGAGGCTCCAGCGGTTTCATTTTCGGACTGAAATTCAACACGGAATTGCATGGATCTATGGAAACCGTGAACTGTGGCCGTACCAGATTCTCACATCTTCATTGTCTAATGGAAGCTTGTTTCCCAGGCTGATCCGGCTGGCGCTTCTTTCTGGGCAATGACCATTTAATTGTGGACGTTCAGCCTTCTTGGGAATTCTCTGATACCGGCAAGTTCCCGCGCCTCACTCGGTGGAGGTTTAGGTGACTCAGGACAACTGTCTTTATTTCAGGCGTCTAGAACAAAGAGAATCCACAAAGGTTGATGATCATGGAGAAAGTAAAGACCCGTTTCTTTATAGTGCCCACTCATGGCACTTCTAGCATCTGAGGCCTAAGAGCTCGTGCAGCATGATATTCTCAATTCAGGCACGCCGCCTGCAGTTTCTTCCTTGCAGAAAAATCTTTCCCAGTGTACTTCTTTAAACTGCTGCAAAATGGTGGCACAGAAGATTTCGGTTTAGGTTTAACTTTAGACGGGCATAGGTACAGGCATTTGGGCATGTTTAGGGAAAGAGTTAGAGTTCACGTTAGAGTTACGGCTGTGTGAGGATTCAGGTGGTAAGTCTGAGGATCAAATGTAGGGTGAGTGTGAGGTGGAAGGTAAGAGTAGGGTTTAGTGCTTAAGGATGAGCGAACCTATTGTCTCATTTAGGCTTATGGTAAACTTGACTGTTTAGATATGGGTTGGGGTTAATATTTGTGTGAGGGTTAGACAGTGTGCGAGGTTGAGTTGGGGTCAGGCTTACGGTTTGTGTGTTACATCCGTTTTCATTAAGGTTAAGTTTAGCTCTCTTTCTAGTTTAAGGGATTCGTTTACATTAACGGTGAAATTGAGGTATCGATTGAAGGTGAGGGATAGAGTTAAGTTAGATTCAGGCGAAGAATGACGGTTAGGAGTAAGGTTAGTTGTAGGGGGAGCTGCATGTTCACATCAGATTTGGGGTTAGGATTAGGGTAGACATACGGTTATGGTTAGGGCTTGCTTTAGGGTGAGCCTTAGATTAGGGTTAAGTTTAAGGTTAGGAGAATACAGTTAGACCTAGTCTTAGGGTTACATCTCTGTTTAAGTTTACACCTAGGGTTAGCTTTTCACCTAGTTTAGGGTTAGGATTAGGGTTGTTTTTAGGATAGGATTTAGGTATGAGGTCTAATTTAAGTGTTGGATTATTGGAAGTACATCTGCTCTCACTGGTTTTCCTTCACTGTCACAATGTTTCTGAGATTCATGGTTTAAGGGAAATCTTGCTTCTTGCCGGTTTCTAGGTCAAAAGGCGCCACCGGCAGTTTGTATTTCCGTCAAACTTACGCTCGCTTTTTGAGAATCTTGGGTCTTTGGGAAAGCCGTGAGTCCAGCAAGCTTTTCAGATTAAGTGTGCCCCAAGCAGTAGGTTCTATCTCTGAGCAATACAGCCCGTGGAATTCCTGGGAATCTGGAACCCTGCCATGAAGTTCAGCCTGGTTGTTATTTTCACACGGAAGAAACTCCTTTGAGGTTCCCATGCCTCTGTACACTGATGCTTCCAGCAACGTCATGTTTCACAGGTCAATAGTGGCTCTTTAAGTTTCACTGGTCTAGGAAAAAGGGTGAAGCGCCTGGGTTCCCGTGCTTCACTACTTCATGGCCTGAAGATGTTTATAGGCACATCGGCAAATCCACCGGTGGCAATTCTCTCATATTGTCATTGCGATGGGAAGATTTCTTATTCGTTAGGAAATGTTTTACCATGTAAGGTCGATGGAGACGCACGAGTGTAAGGAGAACGGTGAATGGTGGCCGTTCGTAACCCAGAGTCATCAGAAACCGCAGAGTAAATTTTCGGAACGTAGACGAAGGACACGGGAGAAAACTTCACTCAGGGACTTCAGTGAACTCTGCTTACAATGTTGAGGCCCGACACCCCTAGTGCCTGGGGCCGACCCGTCTCCTGCCCTACGTAGTTTTTTGGAGCGTGCCTCCCTCAGGTGGTGCCTTTTCTCTCCCCGCAATATTGCTCCATGAAACTGCCGATGAAAACTATTTGCCATGGGTATGTCGTTTCACAATATTGGCCTCCTCTTTGAAGAACAAATGCTTTTCTACACGGGTGCTGCCTCCCTGAACTTTCCTTTGTCTTGGCTCAATCGATGCAGATTCCTGTGCTGAATGCGCCATAGAGTGACACAGGTGAGTGCTTGTCAGTATTCCAGGCACACGCAGCATTTTCGTTTTTCCAAGACCCACCTGGCTTGATCAAGGTTGCTTATTCCCGTGAAAACGTTTTTCGTCCAAATTCTAGAGGAGCACCATTGTGCCTCTGGGAGCTACACCAGGGCCTGCGGAACAGAGGCTCCAGCGGTTTCATTTTCAGACTGAAATTCAACACGGAATTGCATGGATCTATGGAAACCATGAACTGTGGCCGTACCAGATTCTCACATCTTCATTGTCTAATGGAAGCTTGTTTCCCAGGCTGATCCGGCTGGCGCTTCTTTCTGGGCAATGACCATTTAATTGTGGACGTTCAGCCTTCTTCGGAATTCTCTGATACTGGCAAGTTCCCGCGACTCACTAAGACCACTCAGTGGAGGTTTAGGTGACTCAGGACAACTGTCTTTATTTCAGGCGTCTAGAACAAAGAGAATCCACAAAGGTTGATGATCACGGAGAAAGTAAAGTCCCGTTTCTTTATAGTGCCCACTCATGGCACTTGTAGCATCTGAGGCCAAAGAGCGCGTGCAGCATGATATTCTCAGTTCAGGCACGCCGCCTGCAGTTTCTTCCTTGCAGAAAAATCTTTCCCAGTGTACTTCTTTAAACTGCTGCAAAATGGTGGCACAGAAGATTTCGGTTTAGGTGTAACTTTAGACGGGCATAGGTACAGGCATTTGGGCATGTTTAGGGACAGAGTTAGAGTTCACGTTAGAGTTACGGCTGTGTGAGGATTCGGGTTATGGTAAGTCTGAGGATCAAATGTAGGGTGAGTGTGAGGTGGAAGGTAAGAGTAGGGTTTAGTGCTTAAGGATGAGCGAACCTATTGTCTCATTTAGGCTTATGGTAAACTTGACTGTTTAGATATGGGTTGGGGTTAATATTTGTGTGAGGGTTAGACAGTGTGCGAGGTTGAGTTGGGGTCAGGCTTACGGTTTGTGTGTTACATCCGTTTTCATTAAGGTTAAGTTAAGCTCTCTCTCTAGTTTAAGGGATTGGTTTACATTAACGGTGAAATTGAGGTATCGATTGAAGGTGAGGGATAGAGTTAAGTTAGGTTCAGGCGAAGAATGACGGTTAGGAGTAAGGTTAGTTGTAGGGGGAGCTGCATGTTCACATCCGATTTGGGGTTAGGATTAGGGTTAGCCTTAGGGTAGACATACGGTTATGGTTAGGGCTTGCTTTAGGGTGAGCCTTAGGTTAGGGTTAAGTTTAAGGTTAGGAGAATACAGTTAGACCTAGTCTTAGGGTTACATCTCTGTTTAGGTTTACACGTAGGGTTAGCTTTTCACCTAGTTTAGGGTTAGGATTAGGGTTGTTTTTAGGATAGGATTTAGGTATGAGGTCTAATTTAAGTGTTGGATTATTGGAAGTACATCTGCTCTCACTGGTTTTCCTTCACTGTCGCAATGTTTCTGAGATTCATGGTTTAAGGGAAATCTTGCTTCTTGCCGGTTTCTAGGTCAAAAGGCGCCACCGGCAGTTTGTATTTCCGTCAAACTTACGCTCGCTCTTTGAGAATCTTGGGTGTTTGGGAAAGCCGTGAGTCCAGCAAGCTTTTCAGATTAAGTGTGCCCCAAGCAGTAGGTTCTATCTCTGAGCAATACAGCCCGTGGAATTCCTGGGAATCTGGAACCCTGCCATGAAGTTCAGCCTGGTTGTTATTTTCACACGGAAGAAACTCCTTTGAGGTTCCCATGCCTCTGTACACTGATGCTTCCAGCAACGTCATGTTTCACAGGTCAATAGTGGCTCTTTAAGTTTCACTGGTCTAGGAAAAAGGGTGAAGCGCCTGGGTTCCCGTGCTTCACTACTTCATGGCCTGAAGATGTTTATAGGCACATCGGCAAATCCACCGGTGGCAATTCTCTCATATTGTCATTGCGATGGGAAGATTTCTTATTCGTTAGGAAATGTTTTACCATGTAAGGTCGATGGAGACGCACGAGTGTAAGGAGAACGGTGAATGGTGGCCGTTCGTAACCCAGCGTCATCAGAAACCGCAGAGTAAATTTTAGGAACGTAGACGAAAGACACCGGAGAAAACTTCACTCAGGGACTTCAGTGAACTCTGCTTACAATGTTGAGGCCCGACACCCCTAGTGCCTGGGGGCGACCCGTCTCCTGCCCTACGTAGTTTTTTTGAGCGTGCCTCCCTCAGGTGGTGCCTTTTCTCTCCCCGCAATATTGCTCCATGAAACTGCCGATGAAAACTATTTGCCATGGGTATGTCGTTTCACAATATTGGCCTCCTCTTTGAAGAACAAATGCTTTTCTACATGGGTGCTGCCTCTCTGAACTTTCTTTGTCTTGGCTCAATCGATGCAGATTCCTGTGCTGAATGCGCCATAGAGTGACACAGGTGAGTGCTTGTCAGTATTCCAGGCACACGCAGCAATTTCGTTTTTCCAAGACCCACTGGCTTGATCATTGTTGCTTATTCCCGTGAAAACGTTTTTCGTCCAAATTCTAGAGGAGCACCATTGTGCCTCTGGGAGCTACACCAGGGCCTGCTGAACAGAGGCTCCAGCGGTTTCATTTTCGGACTGAAATTCAACACGGAATTGCATGGATCTATGGAAACCGTGAACTGTGGCCGTACCAGATTCTCACATCTTCATTGTCTAATGGAAGCTTGTTTCCCAGGCTGATCCGGCTGGCGCTTCTTTCTGGGCAATGACCATTTAATTGTGGACGTTCAGCCTTCTTGGGAATTCTCTGATACCGGCAAGTTCCCGCGCCTCACTCGGTGGAGGTTTAGGTGACTCAGGACAACTGTCTTTATTTCAGGCGTCTAGAACAAAGAGAATCCACAAAGGTTGATGATCATGGAGAAAGTAAAGACCCGTTTCTTTATAGTGCCCACTCATGGCACTTCTAGCATCTGAGGCCTAAGAGCTCGTGCAGCATGATATTCTCAGTTCAGGCACGCCGCCTGCAGTTTCTTCCTTGCAGAAAAATCTTTCCCAGTGTACTTCTTTAAACTGCTGCAAAATGGTGGCACAGAAGATTTCGGTTTAGGTTTAACTTTAGACGGGCATAGGTACAGGCATTTGGGCATGTTTAGGGAAAGAGTTAGAGTTCACGTTAGAGTTACGGCTGTGTGAGGATTCAGGTTATGGTAAGTCTGAGGATCAAATGTAGGGTGAGTGTGAGGTGGAAGGTAAGAGTAGGGTTTAGTGCTTAAGGATGAGCGAACCTATTGTCTCATTTAGGCTTATGGTAAACTTGACTGTTTAGATATGGGTTGGGGTTAATATTTGTGTGAGGGTTAGACAGTGTGCGAGGTTGAGTTGGGGTCAGGCTTACGGTTTGTGTGTTACATCCGTTTTCATTAAGGTTAAGTTTAGCTCTCTTTCTAGTTTAAGGGATTCGTTTACATTAACGGTGAAATTGAGGTATCGATTGAAGGTGAGGGATAGAGTTAAGTTAGATTCAGGCGAAGAATGACGGTTAGGAGTAAGGATAGTTGTAGGGGGAGCTGCATGTTCACATCAGATTTGGGGTTAGGATTAGGGTAGACATACGGTTATGGTTAGGGCTTGCTTTAGGGTGAGCCTTAGATTAGGGTTAAGTTTAAGGTTAGGAGAATACAGTTAGACCTAGTCTTAGGGTTACATCTCTGTTTAAGTTTACACCTAGGGTTAGCTTTTCACCTTGTTTAGGGTTAGGATTAGGGTTGTTTTTAGGATAGGATTTAGGTATGAGGTCTAATATAAGTGTTGGATTATTGGAAGTACATCTGCTCTCACTGGTTTTCCTTCACTGTCACAATGTTTCTGAGATTCATGGTTTAAGGGAAATCTTGCTTCTTGCCGGTTTCTAGGTCAAAAGGCGCCACCGGCAGTTTGTATTTCCGTCAAACTTACGCTCGCTCTTTGAGAATCTTGGGTCTTTGGGAAAGCCGTGAGTCCAGCAAGCTTTTCAGATTAAGTGTGCCCCAAGCAGTAGGTTCTATCTCTGAGCAATACAGCCCGTGGAATTCCTGGGAATCTGGAAACCTGCCATGAAGTTCAGCCTGGTTGTTATTTTCACACGGAAGAAACTCCTTTGAGGTTCCCATGCCTCTGTACACTGATGCTTCCAGCAACGTCATGTCTCACGGGTCAATAGTGGCTCTTTAAGTTTCACTGGTCTAGGAAAAAGGGTGAAGCGCCTGGGTTCCCGTGCTTCACTACTTCATGGCCTGAAGATGTTTGTAGGCACATCGGCAAATCCACCAGTGGCAATTCTCTCATATTGTCATTGCGATGGGAAGATTTCTTATTCCGTAGGAAATGTTTTACCATGGAAGACGGGTCCCCACAGAGCTGTCTCTTTTGTGTTGAGACAAACTCTGCTGAATTTAGCTGCCAGCATCTGCGTGACCTCCCTTTCCTTTAAGGTCGATGGAGACGCACGAGTGTAAGGAGAACGGTGAATGGTGGCCGTTCATAACCCAGAGTCATCAGAAACCGCAGAGTAAATTTTAGGAACGTAGACGTAGGATACTGGAGAAAACTTCACTCAGGGACTTCAGTGAAATCTGCTTACAATGTTGAGGCCCGACACCCCTAGTGCCTGGGGGCGACCCGTCTCCTGCCCTACGTAGTTTTTTTGAGCGTGCCTCTCTCAGGTGGTGCCTTTTCTCTCCCCGCAATATTGCTCCATGAAACTCTGCCGATGAAAACTATTTGCCATGGGTATGTCGTTTCACAAAATTGGCCTCCTCTTTGAAGAACAAATGCTTTTCTGCACGGGTGCTGCCTCCCTGAACTTTCCTTTGTCTTGGCTCAATCAATGCAGATTCCTGTGCTGAATGCGCCATAGAGTGACACAGGTGTGTGCTTGTCAGCATTCCAGGCACACGCAGCAATTTCGTTTTTCCAAGACCCACCTGGCTTGATCAAGGTAGCTTATTCCCGTGAAAACATTTTTCGTCCAAATTCTAGAGGAGCACCATTGTGCCTCTGGGAGCTAACCAGGGCCTGCTGAACAGAGGCTCCAGCGGTTTCATTTTCGGACTGAAATTCAACACGGAATTGCATGGATCTATGGAAACCGTGAACTGTAGCCGTGCAAGATTCTCACATCTTCATTGTCTAATGGAAGCTTGTTTTCCATGGTTGATCCGGCTGGGGCTTCTTTCTGGGCAATTAACATTTAATTGTGGACGTTCAGCCTTCTTCGGAATTCTCTTTTACCGGCAAGTTCCCAGGCCTCACTCGGTGGAGGTTTAGGTGACTCAGGACAACTGTCTTTATTTCAGGCGTCTAGAACAAAGAGAATCCACAAAGGTTGATGATCATGGAGAAAGTAAAGTCCCGTTTCTTTATACTTCCCACTCATGGCCTTCTAGCATCTGAGGCCAAAGAGCTCGTGCAGCATGATATTCTCAATTCAGGCACGCCGCCTGCAGTTTCTTCCTTGCAGAAAAATCTTTCCCAGTGTACTTCTTTAAACTGCTGCAAAATGGTGGCACAGAAGATTTCGTTTAGGTTTAACTTTAGACGGGCATAGGTACAGGCATTTGGGCATGTTTAGGGAAAGAGTTAGAGTTCACGTTAGAGTTACGGCTGTGTGAGGATTCCGGTTATGGTAAGTCTGAGGATCAAATGTAGGGTGAGTGTGAGGTGGAAGGTAAGAGTAGGGTTTAGTGCTTAAGGATGAGCGAACCTATTGTCTCATTTAGGTTTATGGTAAACTTGACTGTTTAGATATGGGTTGGGGTTAATATTTGTGTGAGGGTTAGACAGTGTGCGAGGTTGAGTTGGGGTCATGCTTACGGTTTGTGTGTTACATCTGTTTTCATTAAGATAAAGTTAAGTTCTCTGTCTAGTTTAAGGGATTGGTTTACATTAACGGTGAAATTGAGGTATCGATTGAAGGTGAGGGATAGAGTTAAGTTAGGTTCAGGCGAAGAATGACGGTTAGGAGTAAGGTTAGTTGTAGGGGGAGCTGCATGTTCACATCTGATTTGGTGTTAGGATTAGGGTTAGCCTTAGGGTAGACATACGGTTATAGTTAGGGCTTGCTTTAGGTTGAGCCTTAGTTTAGGGTTAAGTTTAAGGTTAGGAGAATACAATTAGACCTAGGCTTAGGGTTACATCTCTGTTTAGGTTTACACCTAGGGTTAGCTTTTCACCTTGTTTAGGGTTAGGATTAGGGTTGTTTTTAGGATAGGATTTAGGTATGAGGTCTAATTTAAGTGTTGGATTATTGGAAGTACATCTGCTCTCACTGGTTTTCCTTCACTGTCACAATGTTTCTGAGATTCATGGTTTAAGGGAAATCTTGCTTCTTGCCGGTTTCAAGATCAAAAGGCGCCACCGGCAGTTTGTTTTTCCGTCAAACTTATGCTCGCTCTTTGAGAATCTTGGGTCTTTGGGAAAGCCGTGAGTCCAGCAAGCTTTTCAGATTAAGTGTGCCCCAAGCAGTAGGTTCTATCTCTGAGCAATACAGCCCGTGGAATTCCTGGGAATCTGGAACCCTGCCATGAAGTTCAGCCTGGTTGTTATTTTCACACGGAAGAAACTCCTTTGAGGTTCCCATGCCTCTGTACACTGATGCTTCCAGCAACGTCATGTTTCACAGGTCAATAGTGGCTCTTTAAGTTTCACTGGTCTAGGAAAAAGGGTGAAGCGCCTGGGTCCCCTTGCTTCACTACTTCATGTACTGAAGTTGTTTATAGGCACATCGGCAAATCCACCGGTGGCAATTCTCTCATATTGTCATTGCGATGGGAAGATTTCTTATTCGTTAGGAAATGTTTTACCATGTAAGGTCGATGGAGACGCACGAGTGTAAGGAGAACGGTGAATGGTGGCCGTTCGTAACCCAGAGTCATCAGAAACCGCAGAGTAAATTTTAGGAACGTAGATGAAGGACACCGGAGAAAACTTCACTCAGGGACTTCAGTGAACTCTGCTTACAATGTTGAGGCCCGACACCCCTAGTGCCTGGGGGCGACCCCTCTCCTGCCCTACGTAGTTTTTTTGAGCGTGCCTCCCTCAGGTGGTGCCTTTTCTCTCCCCGCAATATTGCTCCATGAAACTGCCGATGAAAACTATTTGCCATGGGTATGTCGTTTCACAATATTGGCCTCCTCTTTGAAGAACAAATGCTTTTCTACACGGGTGCTGCCTCCCTGAACTTTCCTTTGTCTTGGCTCAATCGATGCAGATTCCTGTGCTGAATGCGCCATAGAGTGACACAGGTGAGTGCTTGTCAGTTTTCCCGGCACACGCAGCAATTTCGTTTTTCCAAGACCCACCTGGCTTGATCAAGGTTGCTTATTCCCGTGAAAACGTTTTTCGTCCAAATTCTAGAGGAGCACCATTGTGCCTCTGGGAGCTACACCAGGGCCTGCTGAACAGAGGCTCCAGCGGTTTCATTTTCGGACTGAAATTCAACACGGAATTGCATGGATCTATGGAAAACGTGAACTGTGGCCGTACCAGATTCTCACATCTTCATTGTCTAATGGAAGCTTGTTTCCCAGGCTGATCTGGCTGGCGCTTCTTTCTGGGCAATAACCATTTAATTGTGGACGTTCAGCCTTCTTGAGAATTCTCTGATACCGGCAAGTTCCCGCGCCTCACTCGGTGGAGGTTTAGGTGACTCAGGACAACTGTCTTTATTTCTGGCGTCTAGAACAAAGAGAATCCACAAAGGTTGATGATCACGGAGAAAGTAAAGTCCCGTTTCTTTATATTTCCCACTCATGGCACTTCTAGCATCTGAGGCCAAAGAGCTCGTGCAGCATGATATTCTCAGTTCAGGCACGCCGCCTGCAGTTTCTTCCTTGCAGAAAAATCTTTCCCAGTGTACTTCTTTAAACTGCTGCAAAATGGTGGCACAGAAGATTTCGGTTTAGGTGTAACTTTAGACGGGCATAGGTACAGGCATTTGGGCATGTTTAGGGACAGAGTTAGAGTTCACGTTAGAGTTACGGCTGTGTGAGGATTCGGGTTATGGTAAGTCTGAGGATCAAATGTAGGGTGAGTGTGAGGTGGAAGGTAAGAGTAGGGTTTAGTGCTTAAGGATGAGCGAACCTATTGTCTCATTTAGGCTTATGGTAAACTTGACTGTTTAGATATGGGTTGGGGTTAATATTTGTGTGAGGGTTAGACAGTGTGCGAGTTTGATTTGGGGTCAGGCTTACGGTTTGTGTGTTACATCCGTTTTCATTAAGGTTAAGTTAAGCTCTCTCTCTAGTTTAAGGGATTGGTTTACATTAACGGTGAAATTGAGGTATCGATTGAAGGTGAGGGATAGAGTTAAGTTAGGTTCAGGCGAAGAATGACGGTTAGGAGTAAGGTTAGTTGTAGTGGGAGCTGCATGTTCACATCCGATTTGGGGTTAGGATTAGGGTTAGCCTTAGGGTAGACATACGGTTATGGTTAGGGCTTGCTTTAGGGTGAGCCTTAGGTTAGGGTTAAGTTTAAGGTTAGGAGAATACAGTTAGACCTAGTCTTAGGGTTACATCTCTGTTTAGGTTTACACGTAGGGTTAGCTTTTCACCTAGTTTAGGGTTAGGATTAGGGTTGTTTTTAGGATAGGATTTAGGTATGAGGTCTAATTTAAGTGTTGGATTATTGGAAGTACATCTGCTCTCACTGGTTTTCCTTCACTGTCACAATGTTTCTGAGATTCATGGTTTAAGGGAAATCTTGCTTCTTGCCGGTTTCTAGGTCAAAAGGCGCCACCGGCAGTTTGTATTTCCGTCAAACTTACGCTCGCTCTTTGAGAATCTTGGGTCTTTGGGAAAGCCGTGAGTCCAGCAAGCTTTTCAGATTAAGTGTGCCCCAAGCAGTAGGTTCTATCTCTGAGCAATACAGCCCGTGGAATTCCTGGGAATCTGGAACCCTGCCATGAAGTTCAGCCTGGTTGTTATTTTCACACGGAAGAAACTCCTTTGAGGTTCCCATGCCTCTGTACACTGATGCTTCCAGCAACGTCATGTCTCACAGGTCAATAGTGGCTCTTTAAGTTTCACTGGTCTAGGAAAAAGGGTGAAGCGCCTGGGTTCCCGTGCTTCACTACTTCATGACCTGAAGAAGATGTTTATAGGCACATCGGCAAATCCACCGGTGGCAATTCTCTCATATTGTCATTGCGATGGGAAGATTTCTTATTCGTTAGGAAATGTTTTACCATGGACGACGGGTGCCCACAGAGCTGTCTCTTTTGTGTTGACACTAACTCTGCTGAATTTAGCTGCCAGCATCTGCGTGTCCTCCCTTTCCTTTAAGGTCGATGGAGACGCACGAGTGTAAGGAGAACGGTGAATGGTGGCCGTTCGTAACCCAGAGTCATCAGAAACCGCAGAGTAAATTTTAGGAACGTAGAGGAAGGACACCGGAGAAAACTTCACTCAGGGACTTCAGTGAACTCTGCTTACAATGTTGAGGCCCGACACCCCTAGTGCCTGGGGGCGACCCGTATCCTGCCCTACGTAGTTTTTTTGAGCGTGCCTCTCTCAGGTGGTGCCTTTTCTCTCCCCGCAATATTGCTCCATGAAACTGCCGATGAAAACTATTTGCCATGGGTATGTCATTTCACAATATTGGCCTCCTCTTTGAAGAACAAATGCTTTTCTACACGGGTGCTGCCTCCCTGAACTTTCCTTTGTCTTGGCTCAATCGATGCAGATTCCTGTGCTGATTGCGCCATAGAGTGACACAGGTGAGTGCTTGTCAGTATTGCAGGCACACGCAGCAATTTCGTTTTTCCAAGACCCACCTGGCTTGATCAAGGTTGCTTATTCCGGTGAAAACGTTTTTCGTCCAAATTCTAGAGGAGCACCATTGTGCCTCTGGGAGCTACACCAGGGCCTGCTGAACAGAGGCTCCAGCGGTTTCATTTTCGGACTGAAATTCAACACGGAATTGCATGGATCTATGGAAACCATGAACTGTAGCCGTACCAGATTCTCACATCTTCATTGTCTAATGGAAGCTTGTTTCCCAGGCTGATCCGGCTGGCACTTCTTTCTGGGCAATGACCATTTAATTGTGGACGTTCAGCCTTCTTGGGAATTCTCTGATACCGGCAAGTTCCCGCGCCTCACTCGGTGGAGGTTTAGGTGACTCAGGACAACTGTCTTTATTTCAGGCGTCTAGAACAAAGAGAATCCACAAAGGTTGATGATCACGGAGAAAGTAAAGTCCCGTTTCTTTATATTTCCCACTCATGGCACTTCTAGCATCTGAGGCCAAAGAGCTCGTGCAGCATGATATTCTCAGTTCAGGCACGCCGCCTGCAGTTTCTTCCTTGCAGAAAAATCTTTCCCAGTGTACTTCTTTAAACTGCTGCAAAATGGTGGCACAGAAGATTTCGGTTTAGGTGTAACTTTAGACGGGCATAGGTACAGGCATTTGGGCATGTTTAGGGACAGAGTTAGAGTTCACGTTAGAGTTACGGCTGTGTGAGGATTCGGGTTATGGTAAGTCTGAGGATCAAATGTAGGGTGAGTGTGAGGTGGAAGGTAAGAGTAGGGTTTAGTGCTTAAGGATGAGCGAACCTATTGTCTCATTTAGGCTTATGGTAAACTTGACTGTTTAGATATGGGTTGGGGTTAATATTTGTGTGAGGGTTAGACAGTGTGCGAGTTTGATTTGGGGTCAGGCTTACGGTTTGTGTGTTACATCCGTTTTCATTAAGGTTAAGTTAAGCTCTCTCTCTAGTTTAAGGGATTGGTTTACATTAACGGTGAAATTGAGGTATCGATTGAAGGTGAGGGATAGAGTTAAGTTAGGTTCAGGCGAAGAATGACGGTTAGGAGTAAGGTTAGTTGTAGTGGGAGCTGCATGTTCACATCCGATTTGGGGTTAGGATTAGGGTTAGCCTTAGGGTAGACATACGGTTATGGTTAGGGCTTGCTTTAGGGTGAGCCTTAGGTTAGGGTTAAGTTTAAGGTTAGGAGAATACAGTTAGACCTAGTCTTAGGGTTACATCTCTGTTTAGGTTTACACGTAGGGTTAGCTTTTCACCTAGTTTAGGGTTAGGATTAGGGTTGTTTTTAGGATAGGATTTAGGTATGAGGTCTAATTTAAGTGTTGGATTATTGGAAGTACATCTGCTCTCACTGGTTTTCCTTCACTGTCACAATGTTTCTGAGATTCATGGTTTAAGGGAAATCTTGCTTCTTGCCGGTTTCTAGGTCAAAAGGCGCCACCGGCAGTTTGTATTTCCGTCAAACTTACGCTCGCTCTTTGAGAATCTTGGGTCTTTGGGAAAGCCGTGAGTCCAGCAAGCTTTTCAGATTAAGTGTGCCCCAAGCAGTAGGTTCTATCTCTGAGCAATACAGCCCGTGGAATTCCTGGGAATCTGGAACCCTGCCATGAAGTTCAGCCTGGTTGTTTATTTTCACACGGAAGAAACTCCTTTGAGGTTCCCATGCCTCTGTACACTGATGCTTCCAGCAACGTCATGTCTCACAGGTCAATAGTGGCTCTTTAAGTTTCACTGGTCTAGGAAAAAGGGTGAAGCGCCTGGGTTCCCGTGCTTCACTACTTCATGACCTGAAGAAGATGTTTATAGGCACATCGGCAAATCCACCGGTGGCAATTCTCTCATATTGTCATTGCGATGGGAAGATTTCTTATTCGTTAGGAAATGTTTTACCATGGACGACGGGTGCCCACAGAGCTGTCTCTTTTGTGTTGACACTAACTCTGCTGAATTTAGCTGCCAGCATCTGCGTGTCCTCCCTTTCCTTTAAGGTCGATGGAGACGCACGAGTGTAAGGAGAACGGTGAATGGTGGCCGTTCGTAACCCAGAGTCATCAGAAACCGCAGAGTAAATTTTAGGAACGTAGAGGAAGGACACCGGAGAAAACTTCACTCAGGGACTTCAGTGAACTCTGCTTACAATGTTGAGGCCCGACACCCCTAGTGCCTGGGGGCGACCCGTATCCTGCCCTACGTAGTTTTTTTGAGCGTGCCTCTCTCAGGTGGTGCCTTTTCTCTCCCCGCAATATTGCTCCATGAAACTGCCGATGAAAACTATTTGCCATGGGTATGTCATTTCACAATATTGGCCTCCTCTTTGAAGAACAAATGCTTTTCTACACGGGTGCTGCCTCCCTGAACTTTCCTTTGTCTTGGCTCAATCGATGCAGATTCCTGTGCTGATTGCGCCATAGAGTGACACAGGTGAGTGCTTGTCAGTATTGCAGGCACACGCAGCAATTTCGTTTTTCCAAGACCCACCTGGCTTGATCAAGGTTGCTTATTCCGGTGAAAACGTTTTTCGTCCAAATTCTAGAGGAGCACCATTGTGCCTCTGGGAGCTACACCAGGGCCTGCTGAACAGAGGCTCCAGCGGTTTCATTTTCGGACTGAAATTCAACACGGAATTGCATGGATCTATGGAAACCATGAACTGTAGCCGTACCAGATTCTCACATCTTCATTGTCTAATGGAAGCTTGTTTCCCAGGCTGATCCGGCTGGCACTTCTTTCTGGGCAATGACCATTTAATTGTGGACGTTCAGCCTTCTTGGGAATTCTCTGATACCGGCAAGTTCCCGCGCCTCACTCGGTGGAGGTTTAGGTGACTCAGGACAACTGTCTTTATTTCAGGCGTCTAGAACAAAGAGAATCCACAAAGGTTGATGATCACGGAGAAAGTAAAGTCCCGTTTCTTTATATTTCCCACTCATGGCACTTCTAGCATCTGAGGCCAAAGAGCTCGTGCAGCATGATATTCTCAGTTCAGGCACGCCGCCTGCAGTTTCTTCCTTGCAGAAAAATCTTTCCCAGTGTACTTCTTTAAACTGCTGCAAAATGGTGGCACAGAAGATTTCGTTTAGGTTTAACTTTAGACGGGCATAGGTACAGGCATTTGGGCATGTTTAGGGAAAGAGTTAGAGTTCACGTTAGAGTTACGGCTGTGTGAGGATTCCGGTTATGGTAAGTCTGAGGATCAAATGTAGGGTGAGTGTGAGGTGGAAGGTAAGAGTAGGGTTTAGTGCTTAAGGATGAGCGAACCTATTGTCTCATTTAGGTTTATGGTAAACTTGACTGTTTAGATATGGGTTGGGGTTAATATTTGTGTGAGGGTTAGACAGTGTGCGAGGTTGAGTTGGGGTCATGCTTACGGTTTGTGTGTTACATCTGTTTTCATTAAGATAAAGTTAAGTTCTCTGTCTAGTTTAAGGGATTGGTTTACATTAACGGTGAAATTGAGGTATCGATTGAAGGTGAGGGATAGAGTTAAGTTAGGTTCAGGCGAAGAATGACGGTTAGGAGTAAGGTTAGTTGTAGGGGGAGCTGCATGTTCACATCTGATTTGGTGTTAGGATTAGGGTTAGCCTTAGGGTAGACATACGGTTATAGTTAGGGCTTGCTTTAGGTTGAGCCTTAGTTTAGGGTTAAGTTTAAGGTTAGGAGAATACAATTAGACCTAGGCTTAGGGTTACATCTCTGTTTAGGTTTACACCTAGGGTTAGCTTTTCACCTTGTTTAGGGTTAGGATTAGGGTTGTTTTTAGGATAGGATTTAGGTATGAGGTCTAATTTAAGTGTTGGATTATTGGAAGTACATCTGCTCTCACTGGTTTTCCTTCACTGTCACAATGTTTCTGAGATTCATGGTTTAAGGGAAATCTTGCTTCTTGCCGGTTTCAAGATCAAAAGGCGCCACCGGCAGTTTGTTTTTCCGTCAAACTTATGCTCGCTCTTTGAGAATCTTGGGTCTTTGGGAAAGCCGTGAGTCCAGCAAGCTTTTCAGATTAAGTGTGCCCCAAGCAGTAGGTTCTATCTCTGAGCAATACAGCCCGTGGAATTCCTGGGAATCTGGAACCCTGCCATGAAGTTCAGCCTGGTTGTTATTTTCACACGGAAGAAACTCCTTTGAGGTTCCCATGCCTCTGTACACTGATGCTTCCAGCAACGTCATGTTTCACAGGTCAATAGTGGCTCTTTAAGTTTCACTGGTCTAGGAAAAAGGGTGAAGCGCCTGGGTCCCCTTGCTTCACTACTTCATGTACTGAAGTTGTTTATAGGCACATCGGCAAATCCACCGGTGGCAATTCTCTCATATTGTCATTGCGATGGGAAGATTTCTTATTCGTTAGGAAATGTTTTACCATGTAAGGTCGATGGAGACGCACGAGTGTAAGGAGAACGGTGAATGGTGGCCGTTCGTAACCCAGAGTCATCAGAAACCGCAGAGTAAATTTTAGGAACGTAGATGAAGAACACCGGAGAAAACTTCACTCAGGGACTTCAGTGAACTCTGCTTACAATGTTGAGGCCCGACACCCCTAGTGCCTGGGGGCGACCCCTCTCCTGCCCTACGTAGTTTTTTTGAGCGTGCCTCCCTCAGGTGGTGCCTTTTCTCTCCCCGCAATATTGCTCCATGAAACTGCCGATGAAAACTATTTGCCATGGGTATGTCGTTTCACAATATTGGCCTCCTCTTTGAAGAACAAATGCTTTTCTACACGGGTGCTGCCTCCCTGAACTTTCCTTTGTCTTGGCTCAATCGATGCAGATTCCTGTGCTGAATGCGCCATAGAGTGACACAGGTGAGTGCTTGTCAGTTTTCCCGGCACACGCAGCAATTTCGTTTTTCCAAGACCCACCTGGCTTGATCAAGGTTGCTTATTCCCGTGAAAACGTTTTTCGTCCAAATTCTAGAGGAGCACCATTGTGCCTCTGGGAGCTACACCAGGGCCTGCTGAACAGAGGCTCCAGCGGTTTCATTTTCGGACTGAAATTCAACACGGAATTGCATGGATCTATGGAAAACGTGAACTGTGGCCGTACCAGATTCTCACATCTTCATTGTCTAATGGAAGCTTGTTTCCCAGGCTGATCTGGCTGGCGCTTCTTTCTGGGCAATAACCATTTAATTGTGGACGTTCAGCCTTCTTGAGAATTCTCTGATACCGGCAAGTTCCCGCGCCTCACTCGGTGGAGGTTTAGGTGACTCAGGACAACTGTCTTTATTTCTGGCGTCTAGAACAAAGAGAATCCACAAAGGTTGATGATCACGGAGAAAGTAAAGTCCCGTTTCTTTATATTTCCCACTCATGGCACTTCTAGCATCTGAGGCCAAAGAGCTCGTGCAGCATGATATTCTCAGTTCAGGCACGCCGCCTGCAGTTTCTTCCTTGCAGAAAAATCTTTCCCAGTGTACTTCTTTAAACTGCTGCAAAATGGTGGCACAGAAGATTTCGGTTTAGGTGTAACTTTAGACGGGCATAGGTACAGGCATTTGGGCATGTTTAGGGACAGAGTTAGAGTTCACGTTAGAGTTACGGCTGTGTGAGGATTCGGGTTATGGTAAGTCTGAGGATCAAATGTAGGGTGAGTGTGAGGTGGAAGGTAAGAGTAGGGTTTAGTGCTTAAGGATGAGCGAACCTATTGTCTCATTTAGGCTTATGGTAAACTTGACTGTTTAGATATGGGTTGGGGTTAATATTTGTGTGAGGGTTAGACAGTGTGCGAGTTTGATTTGGGGTCAGGCTTACGGTTTGTGTGTTACATCCGTTTTCATTAAGGTTAAGTTAAGCTCTCTCTCTAGTTTAAGGGATTGGTTTACATTAACGGTGAAATTGAGGTATCGATTGAAGGTGAGGGATAGAGTTAAGTTAGGTTCAGGCGAAGAATGACGGTTAGGAGTAAGGTTAGTTGTAGTGGGAGCTGCATGTTCACATCCGATTTGGGGTTAGGATTAGGGTTAGCCTTAGGGTAGACATACGGTTATGGTTAGGGCTTGCTTTAGGGTGAGCCTTAGGTTAGGGTTAAGTTTAAGGTTAGGAGAATACAGTTAGACCTAGTCTTAGGGTTACATCTCTGTTTAGGTTTACACGTAGGGTTAGCTTTTCACCTAGTTTAGGGTTAGGATTAGGGTTGTTTTTAGGATAGGATTTAGGTATGAGGTCTAATTTAAGTGTTGGATTATTGGAAGTACATCTGCTCTCACTGGTTTTCCTTCACTGTCACAATGTTTCTGAGATTCATGGTTTAAGGGAAATCTTGCTTCTTGCCGGTTTCTAGGTCAAAAGGCGCCACCGGCAGTTTGTATTTCCGTCAAACTTACGCTCGCTCTTTGAGAATCTTGGGTCTTTGGGAAAGCCGTGAGTCCAGCAAGCTTTTCAGATTAAGTGTGCCCCAAGCAGTAGGTTCTATCTCTGAGCAATACAGCCCGTGGAATTCCTGGGAATCTGGAACCCTGCCATGAAGTTCAGCCTGGTTGTTATTTTCACACGGAAGAAACTCCTTTGAGGTTCCCATGCCTCTGTACACTGATGCTTCCAGCAACGTCATGTCTCACAGGTCAATAGTGGCTCTTTAAGTTTCACTGGTCTAGGAAAAAGGGTGAAGCGCCTGGGTTCCCGTGCTTCACTACTTCATGACCTGAAGAAGATGTTTATAGGCACATCGGCAAATCCACCGGTGGCAATTCTCTCATATTGTCATTGCGATGGGAAGATTTCTTATTCGTTAGGAAATGTTTTACCATGGACGACGGGTGCCCACAGAGCTGTCTCTTTTGTGTTGACACTAACTCTGCTGAATTTAGCTGCCAGCATCTGCGTGTCCTCCCTTTCCTTTAAGGTCGATGGAGACGCACGAGTGTAAGGAGAACGGTGAATGGTGGCCGTTCGTAACCCAGAGTCATCAGAAACCGCAGAGTAAATTTTAGGAACGTAGAGGAAGGACACCGGAGAAAACTTCACTCAGGGACTTCAGTGAACTCTGCTTACAATGTTGAGGCCCGACACCCCTAGTGCCTGGGGGCGACCCGTATCCTGCCCTACGTAGTTTTTTTGAGCGTGCCTCTCTCAGGTGGTGCCTTTTCTCTCCCCGCAATATTGCTCCATGAAACTGCCGATGAAAACTATTTGCCATGGGTATGTCATTTCACAATATTGGCCTCCTCTTTGAAGAACAAATGCTTTTCTACACGGGTGCTGCCTCCCTGAACTTTCCTTTGTCTTGGCTCAATCGATGCAGATTCCTGTGCTGATTGCGCCATAGAGTGACACAGGTGAGTGCTTGTCAGTATTGCAGGCACACGCAGCAATTTCGTTTTTCCAAGACCCACCTGGCTTGATCAAGGTTGCTTATTCCGGTGAAAACGTTTTTCGTCCAAATTCTAGAGGAGCACCATTGTGCCTCTGGGAGCTACACCAGGGCCTGCTGAACAGAGGCTCCAGCGGTTTCATTTTCGGACTGAAATTCAACACGGAATTGCATGGATCTATGGAAACCATGAACTGTAGCCGTACCAGATTCTCACATCTTCATTGTCTAATGGAAGCTTGTTTCCCAGGCTGATCCGGCTGGCACTTCTTTCTGGGCAATGACCATTTAATTGTGGACGTTCAGCCTTCTTGGGAATTCTCTGATACCGGCAAGTTCCCGCGCCTCACTCGGTGGAGGTTTAGGTGACTCAGGACAACTGTCTTTATTTCAGGCGTCTAGAACAAAGAGAATCCACAAAGGTTGATGATCACGGAGAAAGTAAAGTCCCGTTTCTTTATATTTCCCACTCATGGCACTTCTAGCATCTGAGGCCAAAGAGCTCGTGCAGCATGATATTCTCAGTTCAGGCACGCCGCCTGCAGTTTCTTCCTTGCAGAAAAATCTTTCCCAGTGTACTTCTTTAAACTGCTGCAAAATGGTGGCACAGAAGATTTCGGTTTAGGTGTAACTTTAGACGGGCATAGGTACAGGCATTTGGGCATGTTTAGGGACAGAGTTAGAGTTCACGTTAGAGTTACGGCTGTGTGAGGATTCGGGTTATGGTAAGTCTGAGGATCAAATGTAGGGTGAGTGTGAGGTGGAAGGTAAGAGTAGGGTTTAGTGCTTAAGGATGAGCGAACCTATTGTCTCATTTAGGCTTATGGTAAACTTGACTGTTTAGATATGGGTTGGGGTTAATATTTGTGTGAGGGTTAGACAGTGTGCGAGTTTGATTTGGGGTCAGGCTTACGGTTTGTGTGTTACATCCGTTTTCATTAAGGTTAAGTTAAGCTCTCTCTCTAGTTTAAGGGATTGGTTTACATTAACGGTGAAATTGAGGTATCGATTGAAGGTGAGGGATAGAGTTAAGTTAGGTTCAGGCGAAGAATGACGGTTAGGAGTAAGGTTAGTTGTAGTGGGAGCTGCATGTTCACATCCGATTTGGGGTTAGGATTAGGGTTAGCCTTAGGGTAGACATACGGTTATGGTTAGGGCTTGCTTTAGGGTGAGCCTTAGGTTAGGGTTAAGTTTAAGGTTAGGAGAATACAGTTAGACCTAGTCTTAGGGTTACATCTCTGTTTAGGTTTACACGTAGGGTTAGCTTTTCACCTAGTTTAGGGTTAGGATTAGGGTTGTTTTTAGGATAGGATTTAGGTATGAGGTCTAATTTAAGTGTTGGATTATTGGAAGTACATCTGCTCTCACTGGTTTTCCTTCACTGTCACAATGTTTCTGAGATTCATGGTTTAAGGGAAATCTTGCTTCTTGCCGGTTTCTAGGTCAAAAGGCGCCACCGGCAGTTTGTATTTCCGTCAAACTTACGCTCGCTCTTTGAGAATCTTGGGTCTTTGGGAAAGCCGTGAGTCCAGCAAGCTTTTCAGATTAAGTGTGCCCCAAGCAGTAGGTTCTATCTCTGAGCAATACAGCCCGTGGAATTCCTGGGAATCTGGAACCCTGCCATGAAGTTCAGCCTGGTTGTTATTTTCACACGGAAGAAACTCCTTCGAGGTTCCCATGCCTCTGTACACTGATGCTTCCAGCAACGTCATGTCTCACAGGTCAATAGTGGCTCTTTAAGTTTCACTGGTCTAGGAAAAATGGTGAAGCGCCTGGGTTCCCGTGCTTCACTACTTCATGGCCTGAAGAAGATGTTTATAGGCACATCGGCAAATCCACCGGTGGCAATTCTCTCATATTGTCATTGCGATGGGAAGATTTCTTATTCGTTAGGAAATGTTTTACCATGGAAGACGGGTCCCCACAGAGCTGTCTCTTTTGTGTTGACACTAACTCTGCTGAATTTAGCTGCCAGCATCTGCGTGTCCTCCCTTTCCTTTAAGGTCGATGGAGACGCACGAGTGTAAGGAGAACGGTGAATGGTGGCCGTTCGTAACCCAGAGTCATCCGAAACCGCAGAGTAAATTTTAGGAACGTAGACGAAGGACACCGGAGAAAACTTCACTCAGGGACTCAGTGAACTCTGCTTACAATGTTGAGGCCCGACACCCCTAGTGCCTGGTGGCGACCCGTCTCCTGCCCTACGTAGTTTTTTTGAGCGTGCCTCCCTCAGGTGGTGCCTTTTCTCTCCCCGCAATATTGCTCCATGAAACTGCCGATGAAAACTATTTGCCATGGGTATGTCGTTTCACAATATTGGCCTCCTCTTTGAAGAACAAATGCTTTTCTACACGGGTGCTGCCTCCCTGAACTTTCCTTTGTCTTGGCTCAATCGATGCAGATTCCTGTGCTGAATGCGCCATAGAGTGACACAGGTGAGTGCTTGTCAGTATTCCAGGCACACGCAGCAATTTCGTTTTTCCAAGACCCACCTGGCTTGATCAAGGTTGCTTATTCCCGTGAAAACGTTTTTCGTCCAAATTCTAGAGGAGCACCATTGTGCCTCTGGGAGCTACACCAGGGCCTGCTGAACAGAGGCTCCAGCGGTTTCATTTTCGGACTGAAATTCAACACGGAATTGCATGGATCTATGGAAACCGTGAACTGTGGCCGTACCAGATTCTCACATCTTCATTGTCTAATGGAAGCTTGTTTCCCAGGCTGATCCGGCTGGCGTTTCTTTCTGGGCAATGACCATTTAATTGTGGACGTTCAGCCTTCTTGGGAATTCTCTGATACCGGCAAGTTCCCGCGCCTCACTCGGTGGAGGTTTAGGTGAACTCAGGACAACTGTCTTTATTTCAGGCGTCTAGAACAAAGAGAATCCACAAAGGTTGATGATCACGGAGAAAGTAAAGTCCCGTTTCTTTATACTTCCCACTCATGGCACTTCTAGCATCTGAGGCCAAAGAGCTCGTGCAGCATGATATTCTCAGTTCAGGCACGCCGCCTGCAGTTTCTTCCTTGCAGAAAAATCTTTCCCAGTGTACTTCTTTAAACTGCTGCAAAACGGTGGCAGAGAAGATTTCGGTTTAGGTTTAACTTTAGACGGGCATAGGTACAGGCATTTGGGCATGTTTAGGGACAGAGTTAGAGTTCACGTTAGAGTTACGGCTGTGTGAGGATTCGGGTTATGGTAAGTCTGAGGATCAAATGTAGGGTGAGTGTGAGGTGGAAGGTAAGAGTAGGATTTAGTACTTAAGGATGAGCGAACCTATTGTCTCATTTAGGCCTATGGTAAACTTGACTGTTTAGATATGGGTTGGGGTTAATATTTGTGTGAGGGTTAGACAGTGTGCGAGGTTAAGAGTTGGGTTCAGGCTTACGGTTTGTGTGTTACGTCCATTTTGGTTATGGTTAAATTTAGCTCTCTGTCTAGTTTAAGGGATTGGATTACATTAACGGTGCTATGGATGCTTCGATTGAAGGTGAGGGATAGAGTTAAGTTAGGTTCAGGCGAAGAATGACGGTTAGGAGTAAGGTTAGTTGTAGTGGCAGCTGCATGTTCACATCAGATTTGGGGTTAGGATTAGGGTTACCCTTAGGGTAGACATACGGTTATGGTTAGGGCTTGCTTTAGGGTGAGCCTTAGGTTAGGGTTAAGTTTAAGGTTAGGAGAATACAGTTAGACCTAGGCTTAGGGTACATCTCTGTTTAGGTTTACACCTAGGGTTAGCTTTTCACCTAGTTTAGGGTTAGGATTAGGGTTGTTTTTAGGATAGGATTTAGGTATGAGGTCTAATTTAAGTGTTGGATTATTGGAAGTACATCTGCTCTCACTGGTTTTACTTCACTGTCACAATGTTTCTGAGATTCATGGTTTAAGGGAAATCTTGCTTCTTGCCGGTTTCAAGGTCAAAAGGCGCCACCGGCAATGTGTTTTTCCGTCAAACTTACTCTCGCTCTTTGAGAATCTTGGGTCTTTGGGAAAGCCGTGAGTCCAGCAAGTTTGTCAGATTAAGTGTGCCCCAAGCAGTAGGTTCTATCTCTGAGCAATACAGCCCGTGGAATTCCTGGGAATCTGGAACCCTGCCATGAAGTTCAGCCTGGTTGTTATTTTCACACGGAAGAAACTCTTTTGAGGTTCCCATGCCTCTGTACACTGATGCTTCCAGCAACGTCATGTCTCACAGGTCAATAGAGGCCTGATATCCCTAGTGCCTGGGGGCAACCCGGCTCTAGTTCATCGAGAACTCTTCCCACAACGTGATGTTTTTCACGAAGTTTTAAAACTTAACCTGGAAATTGAAGAGGTGATCTGAATGTTAGAAACCCCAGAAGAAAGACGAAAAAAAGTAGAGAAACTTCCAATCTTTTCTGAGAAACTGAAAAGAAAAAGTCTAATGTCCCCTCTTTCTTTTTTTTATATTTCTTTTTAAAAAAAAACATTTTATTAGGGGCTCATACAACTCTTATCACAATCCATACATATACATACATCAATTGTATAAAGCACATCTGTACATTCTTTGCCCTAATCATTTTCTTTTTTTACATTTTATTAGGGGCTTATACAACTCTTATCACAAACATACATATACATACATCAATTGTATTAAGCACATCCGAACGTTCCCTGCCCCAATCATTCTCAAAGCATTTGCTCTCCACTTAAGCCCTTTACATCAGGTCCTCTTTTTTCCCCCTCCCTCCCCGCTCCCCTCTCCCTCATGTGCCCTTGGTAATTTATACATTGTTATTTTGTCATATCTTGCCCTATCCAGAGTATCCCTTTCCCCCCTTCTCTGCTGTCCCTCTCCCAGGGAGGAGGTCACATGTGGGTCCTTGTAATCAGTTCCCCCTTTCCAACCCACTCACCCTCCACTTTCCCAGCATCGCCCCTCACAACCTTGGTCCTGAAGGTATCATCCACCCTGGATTCCCTGTGCCTCCAGCCCCCGTATGCACCATTTTACAACCTCTGCCCTAGCCAGTCCTGCAAGGTAGAATTCGGATCACGGTAGTTGGGGGGAGGAATCATCCAGGATCTGGGGGAAAGCTGTGTTCTTCATCGGTACTACCTCGCACCCTGACTGACTCGTCTCCTCTCCTAAACCCCTCTATGAGGGGATCTCCAGTGGCCGACACTTGGGCCCTGGGTCTCCACTGTGCACTTCCCCCTTCATTCAATATGGTATGTATGTATGTATATATATATATATGTATGTATATATATACACACACACATACATACATATACATACATACATACACACACATATATGTCTTTTTTTTGCATGATACTTATACCTGGTCCCTTTGGCACGCCGTGATCGCACTGGTTGGTGTGCTTCTTCCATTTGGGCTTTTTTGTGTCTGAGCTAGATGGCCGCTTGTTCACCTTCAAGCTTTTAAGACCCCAGACACTATCTCTTTTGATAGCTGGGCACCATCAGCTTTCTTCGCCACATTTGCTTATGCACGCATTTGTCTTCAGCGATCCTATCATGGAGGTGTGCAGTCAATGGTATGATTTTTTTGTTCTTTGATGCCTGATAACTGATCCCTTTGGGACCACTCGATCACACAGGCTTGTGTGTTCTTCCATGTGGGATTTGTTGCTTCTGAGCTAGATGGCCGCTTGTTTATCTTCAAGCCTTTAAGACCCCAGTCACTATCTCTTTTGTTAGCCGTGCACCACCAGCTTTCTTCACCACATTTACTTGTTCACCCGCTTTGGCTTCAGCAGTTGTGTCGGGAGAGTGAGCATCATAGAGTGCCAATTTATTAAAAGAAAGTATTCATGCATTGTTCCTCCTCTTTCTTAAGATTTGCTTCCATCTATTGAGGAATCAATCTCCTTAGGCTGAAAATCAGAGTAACTGTTGGGACACAGAAAGCACAGAGAATGTTAAGAGATTCTGATATTTTAAAAACCTCAGTTAAGAGTGGACATTTATTTTACCATGTTTTCTCATTCCTCTGCATATTTGCTGGAGAGTTAACTTCTCTCTCTTTATCATGCCATCTCACTTACTGCCAGTAATGACAGTGGAACATGTAGGGTTTTGAGACTCAAAATAGGCAAAGGGTATGAAATGGAACTTGACTGAAGGAGACATTTAAGTTGCAAAAATACAAATATATTAACTCACATTAATCATTGCTGCTATTATTGTTTGTTTGATTGGCATTGGGGTTTTTTTTGAAGATATTTTCTTGGAATGGGTGGTTATAGAATAGCCATATTATCTGGAAAGCATTTTAAGCACTTTGATGAAGTCATTTTTCATATCTAAGCTCAATGTGGTGTGATTTTTGGTTTGTTGCTTCCATGGGTGTTCATTGTGCATCACAGAAATACAGAATCATAGAACATGTCAGCAGTTTCTCTGCATAACATGCTAAATGGGACAAATAACACGAGAAGCTGTACTAAATGGAAAACACATCAAGGTTGTAGGAAACTCCGCTAATAATCTGTGATATGCAGGTGATATAAAGCTACATGTTCTAAGATAGCAGGATTTGAAAACATGTTCTAAGGTGATAGCAGGATTTGAAAACTTACTGATGAAGTCCAGGAATTTCCGCCTTCTCTGTACACCACAATTCAATGTAAACAAAATGAATCTATGGGACAATGGAAAATATGGGAAATAGAGACAAGATTAAAGTTGGGATGGAGTTCATTTTGCATGGATCTACAATTAATATTCATGGAAACCCCAGTCAATGATGCATTTCATTGAGCAAACCTGTTGCACAGAACTCTTCAAAGATTGAAGAGCAAGGATGTCCCTTTGAGGACTGAGATACACCTGGCCCAAGCTATGAAGTTTTCAATTGTCTCATATGCACGTGAAAGATGGAGAATGAATGAGAAAGATCTAAAATTAAACAATGTATTTGAATTATGGTACTGGTGAATAATTTCATGGTGTGATGGACTGCCAGAAGAACAAACAATCATATATTGGATGATGTACACTTGTAATCATTAGTAGAAAGAAGTGAGCATGTTATTACTTCATCTCAAGTACTTTGAACATGTGTCAAGGAAATCAGAACTTGGAAGAGGACATCCTGCTTGATAAAGCATAAGGTCATTTTTAAAAGGATGACCTTTAAGAATATACATTGCCACAGTAACCACAACAAAGGCCTCATACATGAAAATTGTGAGGATGAGGCAAGACCTGTGTTTAATTGTTTTCTCTAGTGTTTCTGTGAGTTCAAACTGATTTGATAGGTCTTAAAACAGCAAAATGCAATGCCAATGGCAAACATTGCACTCCATGGAGAGGAAGTGAACTCATTCAACTTTCTAATTGGAACCAGATTAAGGATACCATTAAATACGAATCTTATTTCATATCATGCTGCAAATCTTAACTATAGCTATCAATCAACAAATGAAAAAACAGAGGCATCCAAATGGTAATAAAGAAGTAAAACTCTCTAAACATAGAAAACGCAAAAGCTTGAGAAGAAAATTATTGCAACTAGTTGGAAGGGTAAGCCATTTCACAAGTTATAAGGGAAACATAGAAAATCAGTTTGGTTCCCATACCAATAGAGAAAGCTCTTAAAAGAAAATCAGAAAATAATACAATTTGCAATAGCCACCTCAAGCATAAAACAAATTGGAATAAGCCTAAGCAGAGAAACAAAAGTCTCATAGAAAGAAAACACTATTCCAAGAAACCAAAAGACATACACATCATTCAAATAATGGGTCATAATCATGAGTAAGTAGTAAGCCTTAACTTTGTGAAAATAAGACACTCTAAGCGATCTATCACTTTAATGCAATTCTGAACAAGATACCAGTGTCTATATTTAAGGACATGGAGATTACTAACCAAATTTTAAAAGAAATTACTCAAATTAAAAAAAGAGAAAAAACCTGGCATACAATGTCAAAATGACCCCCACCCCCATACTCTCCCAAACAGTTTCTACTGGAGTTTCCTCTCAATCTGCTCCTAAGCAGTGGGAACAAAATGAACCCAAGACACAGCAGAAGATTTCATCTGTGCTCACACACCCACCTGCTTCTGGTTCCTGGGCCTGAGCTACCCCTGCTGGTATAAGAGCTCTCTTAGTTCAGCCTCCAGCTGTCCTGCATGGTAGGTTGTGTGGGGACTCACATCGACTTTCCCTCTCCTTATCTCCTTGCACAGTGCTTGTCAGTGGTCACAGAGCTCAGCTGCAGGGAGAGCTGGATCTTGGATGTGTGTTGGTCAATGACTATGGTCTCTCAGGGATGGTGTGTATTCGCTAAACCACTCTGACCAATAGAAGTTCCTTCCCATCCACTTAAGGCTTCTCCCAGGGCTCTGTCTGATCCAGTCCCAAGTAACATTGTTGCTGGAGATGGAGTCCCTAGCGATGGTACAGGTGAGAGGGAGAGTCTGTAAAGGCTTCACCACTTGATTGCTTGACTCCTGTAGCTGCATGTGGTGCAGGACCCCTGGAGTCTTATGAAATAAGCATTAAAGGCCCCATATGTCTTTGAATGTGCTGTCATTCACTGCATCTCCCTGCCACTGACCCGATGGGAGACCCAGCACCATCAGGAGGAGGAAGAGATAGGAGGCAGACATTTCTGTATCAAAGGCTCCCTGACTCAGAAGGGTTTGGAATCCCCTGATTGCAGGGCGGTGATGGGGGTGGTCTCATTAAGTAAGAAACCACAACAGGCATTTGTCTAGGAGTGTTCCTGGCTGTTATAGGAGTTTGGGGCTATGAATAGCATACTAAGGTGCAGGCACCTCAGTTCCACAAGAAAGTGTCTCCAGGGATGATTCTTGAATAAAGTTGGATGACAGAGATGGGAGTGATGTGACCAACAGGCATACCTTGAATTAGTAGGCTCTCCAAATTCCAATATTTGAAATTACAAAATCAGAGTTCCAAGGTAGCAGTGTTGTTTGATTTGAACATATGCATCCACTAACTCATGAATTAATTTTTCTTTGTGAGGTCTGAGAGTTATGAACACGCCAGATATTCTTCTGACTGAGGGAAAATCAGAAAACCAAGCAACTGAGCTAGAAATGAACAATCTCTTCTTTCAAAACCAAATCTATTCTGACTCATAGGAACCCTATAAGACTGATTAGAACTCATTGAGCTTCTTCTTACTATAATTATTTACAGGAATAGGCAATGTCATCTTACATATTTACATAGATAGATAGATAACATACGAAATAAACAGTTAATTAAATTATAAAGCAGTACATATGGCTCATCGCCATTCACTCCTATGAGAGAGTTGTGAGACACTGGCAGTCCTTCAAGTCTTGAGGGCTGCTGGGTAGTCCTCTGTAGAGCAATTCAGGCTATCTGGCTACAGGCAGCTCTAGTGTAGCTCCATGTGTCTTATCAGTAGGAATGTCTCGCGGGGAGTGTGGAGGAAAAGCCATTCCCCCACAATGAATCACGGGTTTGATAGGCACAATCGTACAGTTGAAGTATATAATGATTATAATAATGTCATAGAGAATAAGGAGAGATAGAAGAGAGATTTAAATAATGGAATCAGACACGTTTCATGATAGCATGCTCACCTCAGTCCAGATTGATGGTCCACGTGGAGATGGTAGACATGAGGGCAGGACGGAGGGGGAGGGGAAGGGGGACAAGGGGAAAGGAAACAGGGGAGCAAGGATGGTGGGATGGGGAGAGAGCCAGAGAGCGAAGAGAGAGAGCTTTTTACTGCTAACCCAGGCGTATATATCTTTTTTTTTGGGGGGGGGGGCGGCGTGCAAGCCCCTAATTACAGATTAATACATAGAGGAAAAGGTTGTGCTATAGGTTATACAGTAATGGGAGGGCAGTGATCTAAGGGTACATACCTAAAGGAATAGGAGGGATTAAGGGTATATATGTGACAAGATGGGCAGATCCTAGGTTCAGGATGGCAGCCTAACTTTGCATGTCACCAAGCGGATTTGACCTGTTCTCTGGCTCTCCATGGAAACATTATCAGTAGGATGTGAACCCCACCTACAGTGGACCAGATTTCCTCACGGAGAATATCTCTAAACATATGACCTCCCACCATGTGCTGGAATATAGCCTCTAATGTTTGGCATATCTTTGGGGGAGACAAAGCTGGGAAGGCATTTGTATCCTACAAGGGAGTGAGTGTGGATCCCATCTCCAGCAAGCTATTTATTTCCATAGTGTTACCAAATGAGGTCATCAAGCTATCACCTGATTGACAGGCTAAATTCCACCCCATTCGCTATCAAAATTCTCAAGTTGACACCAGATTATGTAACTACCACAGAGTTTCAGCACAATATGAACTAAGATTGGTATTTAATGGTAGCCTTATCTAGTTCCAATTTGAAAGGAGAATGCCTTCACTTACTCTCCATTGAGTTCAATGTTTGTCATTGACTTTGCATTTTAGGGCCTATCAAATCAGTTTGGACTCACAGCAACATGAGAGAAAACAGAATGAAGCACGGGTCTTGCTTCATCCTCACAGCTGTGATTCATGAGGCCTTTGTTGCAGTTACTGTGCCAATGTATTGTGTTAAAGGTCAGCTTTTTAAAAATTACTTTATGCTTTATTAAGCATTAGGTCCTTATTCAAGCTCTGATTTTCCTGACATATGTCCAAAGTACTTGAGATGAAGTAATCACCTCACTTATTTCTATTAAGCATTAAACATCATCCAATATACAATTGTTTGTTGTTCTGGTGGTCCACCCTACCATCAAATTATTCACCAGTACCACAATTCAAGTACATCGTTTGATTTTCTATCTTTTTCATTAATTGTCTGACTTGCACGTGTATATGAGACAATTGGAAACCGCATAGTTTGGGCCAGGTACATCTCAGTCCTCAAAGTGTCATCCTTGCTCTTCAACCTGTAAGGAGGTCTGTGCAGCAGGTTTGCTCAACGAACTGCATCATTTAATTGACTGTGGCTTCCATGAGTATTGATTGCAGATCCAAGCGAGATGAACTCCTTCACGGCTTCAATATTATCTCCATTTATCTGATATTTTCCATTGGTCACATAGTGGAGAGTTTAATTTCTTTACATTGAATTTTAAACTAAAGGGAAAGCAGCAGTCCCGCTCTTTATCAGTAAGTTTTACAAGCCATGCTGCCTTACAATATGTAGTTTTGTGTCATTTGTAAATGACAGATCATTAACATGACTTCCTACAATCTTGATGTCGTAGTTTTCAGTTAGTACAGCTTCTCAGGTTATTTGCTGAGTATAGCATGTTTCTCAGAGAAACTACTGAAGTTTTCAATGATTCTATATTACTGTGATGTACACTGAAAATCCATGGAAACAAAAAAATACACCACAGATTGCATTGAAGGTATGTGTTTAAAAGAAGAAGAAAAAAGATTCCATGAAAGTACTAAAAATGTTATCTGGGAAATATGGCCAGGTCCTCTCTAACTATTCCACGAAAAGATCTGAAAAACAAAATCAACCAAATAATAACAACACCAATGAGTAATGGAAGTTAACATATTTGTATGTGTATCTTTGCAACGTGAATGCCTCCTTTAGTCATGTATCTATTCATTTCTTTTGCCCATTTTGTGTCTCGAAACTGTACATGTACATTGTCTCAACTGGGCTGATTTAGATGTTAGAAAAAATAAAGAGGATTAAATTCTCAAGAGAATATTCAGAGAAACGAGGAAACACAGTAGAATTAATATCCACTGTCAATTGGGGGTTTTAATGAAATCAGAATTTCTTAACACTCTCTATGCTTTCTGTGTCCAGACATTTTCTCTGCTCTTCAGCTTAAGGACCTTGAGTTCTCAATAAATGGAGGCCAATCCCAGAGAAGATGAAGACATTACACTTTCTCTTTTCGGTTTTTGAGAAAAGACTGAAAGCTTCTCTACTTTTTCCTCCTGAGACTCTAACACGCAGATCACACCTTCAATTTTTGGGTTAAATTTCAAAACATGATGAAAGACATGACACTGTGGTCAGAGATCTCTACGAACTACCTAACTTGTCCATAAGTTTTTATTTTCTTTCGGATATTCTTTGGCCTGGTGGTTATGTATTTCTCACAATATCAAGATATTTTTAAATGGTTGATATAAAAGAGGCTCATATTAGTAGTCATCATGGATTTTTCTCCCTGTCCTGGGTGCCCTGTGACAGGTACACCATCAGGATTTGAGCCCAGGAGTGATGAATCCCTCACAAATTCTCCCCCTAAGATTTTCTGTCTCTTGTGGTTCCATATTTCTGGAGCTAAATCTACCACAACCTGCAGAAAAGTTTGCAGTGGTTGTAAGCAATATGTTGATCAGCAGAAAACAATTACCCACCTCAAAGGAGTTGACTATCAAGCTCCAGAAGAACATCCACCAAGTCGTTCACCCCGCAATACTGAGCTCAATGACCACTGAGGGACACAGCTGTCCATTACTGTGTGAGAGGAACAGTGAGAGGACTCAGTGCCATCCCAGGCGCAACCTTCCCTGCAATAATGACCTCAGTCTATAGGGATCACATGGGCTGCACAGAGCATAGGAGCCAGACTTCTGGGCAAGGGCAATGGGGGAGGCAGAGGAGCAAGGAGCTTCCTGTTAGTATCTAGGGTTTCCTTTCCCTCCAAAATAGTTTCTCCAATAATCTTTGCTTCCTTAATATTTATTACAAAATCACACATCAATTTCAATGTTAATTCATTTATAAGTTGTATGCATAAACACAATTAAATATATGTACGCATGCACACATGAATCGTGAGGGTATAGTGGTTGCTCATTAAGCTGAGACTTCAAATTTCAGGAGATCTGAACCACCAGCTGTTCCACAGTAGAGAAATGGGTCTTGCTGTTCCCATAAAGAGTTACAGCTTCAGAAATGCTCACGGGCAGTTCTATCCTGTCCCCGTGAGTCACTGTGAGTCTGCACTGACTCATGGCAGTGAGTGAGTGTGAGTG
>NW_027458268.1:0-54817 GCF_050624435.1 Tenrec ecaudatus | reverse complement strand
CCTAGCCTGAAGGCTTGCGGGGCCCTAGCCTTAGCCGAGGGGAGCCTAAAGCCTAGGGGTGCCTAGCCTGAAGGCTAGCGGGGCCCTAGCCTTAGCCGAGGGGAGCCTAAAGCCTAGGGGTGCCCTAGCCTGAAGGCTAGCGGGGCCCTAGCCTTAGCCGAGGGGAGCCTAAAGCCTAGGGGTGCCCTAGCCTGAAGGCTAGCGGGGCCCTAGCCTTAGCCGAGGGGAGTCTAAAGCCTAGGGGTGCCCTAGCCTGAAGGCTAGCGGGCCCTAGCCTTAGCCGAGGGGAGCCTAAAGCCTAGGGGTGCCCTAGCCTGAAGGGTAGCGGGGCCCTAGCCTTAGCCGAGGGGAGCCTAAAGCCTAGGGGTGCCCTAGCCTGAAGGCTAGCGGGGCCCTAGCCTTAGCCGAGGGGAGCCTAAAGCCTAGGGGTGCCCTAGCCTGAAGGCTAGCGGAGCCCTAGCCTTAGCCGAGGGGAGCCTAAAGCCTAGGGTGCCCTAGCCTGAAGGCTAGCGGAGCCCTAGCCTTAGCCGAGGGGAGCCTAAAGCCTAGGGGTCCCTAGCCTGAAGGCTAGCGGAGCCCTAGCCTTAGCCGAGGGGAGCCTAAAGCCTAGGGGTGCCCGAGCCTGAAGGCTAGCGGAGCCCTAGCCTTAGCCGAGGGGAGCCTAAAGCCTAGGGGTGCCCGAGCCTGAAGGCTAGCGGAGCCCTAGCCTTAGCCGAGGGGAGCCTAAAGCCTAGGGGTGCCCGAGCCTGAAGGCTAGCGGAGCCCTAGCCTTAGCCGAGGGGAGCCTAAAGCCTAGGGGTGCCCGAGCCTGAAGGCTAGCGGAGCCCTAGCCTTAGCCGAGGGGAGCCTAAAGCCTAGGGGTGCCCGAGCCTGAAGGCTAGCGGAGCCCTAGCCTTAGCCGAGGGGAGCCTAAAGCCTAGGGGTGCCCGAGCCTGAAGGCTAGCGGAGCCCTAGCCTTAGCCGAGGGGAGCCTAAAGCCTAGGGGTGCCCGAGCCTGAAGGCTAGCGGAGCCCTAGCCTTAGCCGAGGGGAGCCTAAAGCCTAGGGGTGCCCGAGCCTGAAGGCTAGCGGAGCCCTAGCCTTAGCCGAGGGGAGCCAAAAGCCTAGGGGTGCCCTAGCCTGAAGGCTAGCGGAGCCCTAGCCTTAGCCGAGGGGAGCCTAAAGCCTAGGGGTGCCCTAGCCTGAAGGCTAGCGGAGCCCTAGCCTTAGCCGAGGGGAGCCTAAAGCCTAGGGGTGCCCTAGCCTGAAGGCTAGCGGAGCCCTGGCCTTAGCCGAGGGGAGCCTAAAGCCTAGGGGTGCCCTAGCCTGAAGGCTAGCGGAGCCCTGGCCTTAGCCGAGGGGAGCCTAAAGCCTAGGGGTGCCCTAGCCTGAAGGCTAGCGGAGCCCTGGCCTTAGCCGAGGGGAGCCTAAAGCCTAGGGGTGCCCTAGCCTGAAGGCTAGCGGAGCCCTGGCCTTAGCCGAGGGGAGCCTAAAGCCTAGGGGTGCCCTAGCCTGAAGGCTAGCGGAGCCCTAGCCTTAGCCGAGGGGAGCCTAAAGCCTAGGGGTGCCCGAGCCTGAAGGCTAGCGGAGCCCTAGCCTTAGCCGAGGGGAGCCTAAAGCCTAGGGGTGCCCGAGCCTGAAGGCTAGCGGAGCCCTAGCCTTAGCCGAGGGGAGCCTAAAGCCTAGGGGTGCCCTAGCCTGAAGGCTAGCGGAGCCCTAGCCTTAGCCGAGGGGAGCCTAAAGCCTAGGGGTGCCCTAGCCTGAAGGCTAGCGGAGCCCTAGCCTTAGCCGAGGGGAGCCTAAAGCCTAGGGGTGCCCTAGCCTGAAGGCTAGCGGAGCCCTAGCCTTAGCCGAGGGGAGCCTAAAGCCTAGGGGTGCCCTAGCCTGAAGGCTAGCGGAGCCCTAGCCTTAGCCGAGGGGAGCCTAAAGCCTAGGGGTGCCCTAGCCTGAAGGCTAGCGGAGTCCTAGCCTTAGCCATGGGGAGCCTAAAGCCTAGGGGTGCCCTAGCCTGAAGGCTAGCGGAGCCCTAGCCTTAGCCGACGGGAGCCTAAAGCCTAGGGGTGCCCTAGCCTGAAGGCTAGCGGAGCCCTAGCCTTAGCCGAGGGGAGCCTAAAGCCTAGGGGTGCCCGAGCCTGAAGGCTAGCGGAGCCCTAGCCTTAGCCGAGGGGAGCCTAAAGCCTAGGGGTGCCCGAGCCTGAAGGCTAGCGGAGCCCTAGCCTTAGCCGAGGGGAACCTAAAGCCTAGTGGTGCCCGAGCCTGAAGGCTAGCGGAGCCCTAGCCTTAGCCGAGGGGAGCCTAAAGCCTAGGGGTGCCCTAGCCTGAAGGCTAGCGGAGCCCTGGCCTTAGCCGAGGGGAGCCTAAAGCCTAGGGGTGCCCTAGCCTGAAGGCTAGCGGAGCCCTAGCCTTAGCCGAGGGGAGCCTAAAGCCTAGGGGTGCCCTAGCCTGAAGGCTAGCGGAGCCCTAGCCTTAGCCGAGGGGAGCCTAAAGCCTAGGGGTGCCCTAGCCTGAAGGCTAGCGGAGCCCTAGCCTTAGCCGAGGGGAGCCTAAAGCCTAGGGGTGCCCTAGCCTGAAGGCTAGCGGAGCCCTAGCCTTAGCCGAGGGGAGCCTAAAGCCTAGGGGTGCCCTAGCCTGAAGGCTAGCGGAGCCCTAGCCTTAGCCGAGGGGAGCCTAAAGCCTAGGGGTGCCCTAGCCTGAAGGCTAGCGGAGCCCTAGCCTTAGCCGAGGGGAGCCTAAAGCCTAGGGGTGCCCTAGCCTGAAGGCTAGCGGAGCCCTAGCCTTAGCCGAGGGGAGCCTAAAGCCTAGGGGTGCCCTAGCCTGAAGGCTAGCGGAGCGCTAGCCTTAGTCGAGGGGAGCCTAAAGCCTAGGGGTGCCCTAGCCTGAAGGCTAGCGGAGCCCTAGCCTTAGCCGAGGGGAGCCTAAAGCCTAGGGGTGCACTAGCCTGAAGGCTAGCGGAGCCCTAGCCTTAGCCGAGGGGAGCCTAAAGCCTAGGGGTGCCCTAGCCTGAAGGCTAGCGGAGCCCTAGCCTTAGCCGAGGGGAGCCTAAAGCCTAGGGGTGCCCTAGCCTGAAGGCTAGCGGAGCCCTAGCCTTAGCCGAGGGGAGCCTAAAGCCTAGGGGTGCCCTAGCCTGAAGGCTAGCTGAGCCCTGGCCTTAGCCGAGGGGAGCCTAAAGCCTAGGGGTGCCCTAGCCTGAAGGCTAGCGGAGCCCTGGCCTTAGCCGAGGGGAGCCTAAAGCCTAGGGGTGACCTAGCCTGAAGGCTAGCGGAGCCCTGGCCTTAGCCGAGGGGAGCCTAAAGCCTAGGGGTGCCCTAGCCTGAAGGCTAGCGGAGCCCTGGCCTTAGCCGAGGGGAGCCTAAAGCCTAGGGGTGCCCTAGCCTGAAGGCTAGCGGAGCCCTGGCCTTAGCCGAGGGGAGCCTAAAGCCTAGGGGTGCCCTAGCCTGAAGGCTAGCGGAGCCCTGGCCTTAGCCGCGGGGAGCCTAAAGCCTAGGGGTGCCCTAGCCTGAAGGCTAGCGGAGCCCTGGCCTTAGCCGAGGGGAGCCTAAAGCCTAGGGGTGCCCTAGCCTGAAGGCTAGCGAAGCCCTGGCCTTAGCCGAGGGGAGCCTAAAGCCTAGGGGTGCCCGAGCCTGAAGGCTAGCGGAGCCCTAGCCTTAGCCGAGGGGAGCCTAAAGCCTAGGGGTGCCCTAGCCTGAAGGCTAGCGGAGCCCTAGCCTTAGCCGAGGGGAGCCTAAAGCCTAGGGGTGCCCTAGCCTGAAGGCTAGCGGAGCCCTAGCCTTAGCCGAGGGGAGCCTAAAGCCTAGGGGTGCCCTAGCCTGAAGGCTAGCGGAGCCCTAGCCTTAGCCGAGGGGAGCCTAAAGCCTAGGGGTGCCCTAGCCTGAAGGCTAGCGGAGCCCTAGCCTTAGCCGAGGGGAGCCTAAAGCCTAGGGGTGCCCTAGCCTGAAGGCTAGCGGAGCCCTAGCCTTAGCCGTGGGGAGCCTAAAGCCTAGGGGTGCCCTAGCCTGAAGGCTAGCGGAGCCCTAGCCTTAGCCGACGGGAGCCTAAAGCCTAGGGGTGCCCTAGCCTGAAGGCTAGCGGAGCCCTAGCCTTAGCCGAGGGGAGCCTAAAGCCTAGGGGTGCCCGAGCCTGAAGGCTAGCGGAGCCCTAGCCTTAGCCGAGGGGAGCCTAAAGCCTAGGGGTGCCCGAGCCTGAAGGCTAGCGGAGCCCTAGCCTTAGCCGAGGGGAACCTAAAGCCTAGGGGTGCCCGAGCCTGAAGGCTAGCGGAGCCCTAGCCTTAGCCGAGGGGAGCCTAAAGCCTAGGGGTGCCCTAGCCTGAAGGCTAGCGGAGCCCTAGCCTTAGCCGAGGGGAGCCTAAAGCCTAGGGGTGCCCTAGCCTGAAGGCTAGCGGAGCCCTAGCCTTAGCCGAGGGGAGCCTAAAGCCTAGGGGTGCCCTAGCCTGAAGGCTAGCGGAGCCCTAGCCTTAGCCGAGGGGAGCCTAAAGCCTAGGGGTGCCCTAGCCTGAAGGCTTGCGGAGCCCTAGCCTTAGCCGAGGGGAGCCTAAAGCCTAGGGGTGCCCTAGCCTGAAGGCTAGCGGAGCCCTAGCCTTAGCCGAGGGGAGCCTAAAGCCTAGGGGTGCCCTAGCCTGAAGGCTAGCGGAGCCCTAGCCTTAGCCGAGGGGAGCCTAAAGCCTAGGGGTGCCCTAGCCTGAAGGCTAGCGGAGCCCTAGCCTTAGCCGAGGGGAGCCTAAAGCCTAGGGGTGCCCTAGCCTGAAGGCTAGCGGAGCCCTAGCCTTAGCCGAGGGGAGCCTAAAGCCTAGGGGTGCCCTAGCCTGAAGGCTAGCGGAGCCCTAGCCTTAGCCGAGGGGAGCCTAAAGCCTAGGGGTGCCCTAGCCTGAAGGCTAGCGGAGCCCTAGCCTTAGCCGAGGGGAGCCTAAAGCCTAGGGGTGCCCTAGCCTGAAGGCTAGCGGAGCCCTAGCCTTAGCCGAGGGGAGCCTAAAGCCTAGGGGTGCCCTAGCCTGAAGGCTAGCGGAGCCCTAGCCTTAGCCGAGGGGAGCCTAAAGCCTAGGGGTGCCCTAGCCTGAAGGCTAGCGGAGCCCTAGCCTTAGCCGAGGGGAGCCTAAAGCCTAGGGGTGCCCTAGCCTGAAGGCTAGCGGAGCCCTAGCCTTAGCCGAGGGGAGCCTAAAGCCTAGGGGTGCCCTAGCCTGAAGGCTAGCGGAGCCCTAGCCTTAGCCGAGGGGAGCCTAAAGCCTAGGGGGCCCTAGCCTGAAGGCTAGCGGAGCCCTAGCCTTAGCCGAGGGGAGCCTAAAGCCTAGGGGTGCCCTAGCCTGAAGGCTAGCGGAGCCCTAGCCTTAGCCGAGGGGAGCCTAAAGCCTAGGGGTGCCCTAGCCTGAAGGCTAGCGGAGCCCTAGCCTTAGCCGAGGGGAGCCTAAAGCCTAGGGGTGCCCTAGCCTGAAGGCTAGCGGAGCCCTAGCCTTAGCCGAGGGGAGCCTAAAGCCTAGGGGTGCCCTAGCCTGAAGGCTAGCGGAGCCCTAGCCTTAGCCGAGGGGAGCCTAAAGCCTAGGGGTGCCCTAGCCTGAAGGCTAGCCGAGCCCTAGCCTTAGCCGAGGGGAGCCTAAAGCCTAGGGGTGCCCTAGCCTGAAGGCTAGCGGAGCCCTAGCCTTAGCCGAGGGTAGCCTAAAGCCTAGGGGTGCCCTAGCCTGAAGGCTAGGGGAGCCCTAGCCTTAGCCGAGGGTAGCCTAAAGCCTAGGGGTGCCCTAGCCTGAAGGCTAGGGGAGCCCTAGCCTTAGCCGAGGGGAGCCTAAACCTAGGGGTGCCCTAGCCTGAAGGCTAGGGGAGCCCTAGCCTTAGCCGAGGGGAGCCTAAAGCCTAGGGGTGCCCTAGCCTGAAGGCTAGGGGAGCCCTAGCCTTAGCGCTAGGGGAGCCCTGGCCTAAAGCCTAGGGGTGCCCTAGCCTGAAGGCTAGGGGAGCCCTAGCCTTAGCGCTAGGGGAGCCCTGGCCTAAAGCCTAGGGGTGCCCTAGCCTGAAGGCTAGGGGAGCCCTAGCCTTAGCGCTAGGGGAGCCCTGGCCTAAAGCCTAGGGGTGCCCTAGCCTGAAGGCTAGGGGAGCCCTAGCCTTAGCGCTAGGGGAGCCCTGGCCTAAAGCCTAGGGGTGCCCTAGCCTGAAGGCTAGGGGAGCCCTAGCCTTAGCGCTAGGGGAGCCCTGGCCTAAAGCCTAGGGGTGCCCTAGCCTGAAGGCTAGGGGAGCCCTAGCCTTAGCGCTAGCGGAGCCCTGGCCTAAAGCCTAGGGGTGCCCTAGCCTGAAGGCTAGGGGAGCCCTAGCCTTAGCGCTAGCGGAGCCCTGGCCTAAAGCCTAGGGGTGCCCTAGCCTGAAGGCTAGGGGAGCCCTAGCCTTAGCGCTAGCGGAGCCCTGGCCTAAAGCCTAGGGGTGCCATAGCCTGAAGGCTAGCGGAGCCCTAGCCTTAGCCGAGGGGAGCCTAAAGCCTAGGGGTGCCCTAGCCTGAAGGCTAGCGGAGCCCTAGCCTTAGCCGAGGGGAGCCTAAAGCCTAGGGGTGCCCTAGCCTGAAGGCTAGCGGAGCCCTAGCCTTAGCCGAGGGGAGCCTAAAGCCTAGGGGTGCCCTAGCCTGAAGGCTAGCGGAGCCCTGGCCTTAGCCGAGGGGAGCCTAAAGCCTAGGGGTGCCCTAGCCTGAAGGCTAGCGGAGCCCTGGCCTTAGCCGAGGGGAGCCTAAAGCCTAGGGGTGCCCTAGCCTGAAGGCTAGCGGAGCCCTGGCCTTAGCCGAGGGGAGCCTAAAGCCTAGGGGTGCCCTAGCCTGAAGGCTAGCGGAGCCCTGGCCTTAGCCGAGGGGAGCCTAAAGCCTAGGGGTGCCCTAGCCTGAAGGCTAGCGGAGCCCTGGCCTTAGCCGAGGGGAGCCTAAAGCCTAGGGGTGCCCTAGCCTGAAGGCTAGCGGAGCCCTGGCCTTAGCCGAGGGGAGCCTAAAGCCTAGGGGTGCCCGAGCCTGAAGGCTAGCGGAGCCCTGGCCTTAGCCGAGGGGAGCCTAAAGCCTAGGGGTGCCCTAGCCTGAAGGCTAGCGGAGCCCTAGCCTTAGCCGAGGGGAGCCTAAAGCCTAGGGGTGCCCTAGCCTGAAGGCTAGCGGAGCCCTAGCCTTAGCCGAGGGGAGCCTAAAGCCTAGGGGTGCCCTAGCCTGAAGGCTAGCGGAGCCCTCGCCTTAGCCGAGGGGAGCCTAAAGCCTAGGGGTGCCCTTGCCTGAAGGCTAGCGGAGCCCTAGCCTTAGCCGAGGGGAGCCTAAAGCCTAGGGGTGCCCTAGCCTGAAGGCTAGCGGAGCCCTAGCCTTAGCCGTGGGGAGCCTAAAGCCTAGGGGTGCCCTAGCCTGAAGGCTAGCGGAGCCCTAGCCTTAGCCGACGGGAGCCTAAAGCCTAGGAGTGCCCTAGCCTGAAGGCTAGCGGAGCCCTAGCCTTAGCCGAGGGGAGCCTAAAGCCTAGGGGTGCCCGAGCCTGAAGGCTAGCGGAGCCCTAGCCTTAGCCGAGGGGAGCCTAAAGCCTAGGGGTGCCCGAGCCTGAAGGCTAGCGGAGCCCTAGCCTTAGCCGAGGGGAACCTAAAGCCTAGGGGTGCCCGAGCCTGAAGGCTAGCGGAGCCCTAGCCTTAGCCGAGGGGAGCCTAAAGCCTATGGGTGCCCTAGCCTGAAGGCTAGGGGAGCCCTAGCCTTAGCCGAGGGGAGCCTAAAGCCTAGGGGTGCCCTAGCCTGAAGGCTAGCGGAGCCCTAGCCTTAGCCGAGGGGAGCCTAAAGCCTAGGGGTGCCCTAGCCTGAAGGCTAGCGGAGCCCTAGCCTTAGCCGAGGGGAGCCTAAAGCCTAGGGGTGCCCTAGCCTGAAGGCTTGCGGAGCCCTAGCCTTAGCCGAGGGGAGCCTAAAGCCTAGGGGTGCCCTAGCCTGAAGGCTAGCGGAGCCCTAGCCTTAGCCGAGGGGAGCCTAAAGCCTAGGGGTGCCCTAGCCTGAAGGCTAGCGGAGCCCTAGCCTTAGCCGAGGGGAGCCTAAAGCCTAGGGGTGCCCTAGCCTGAAGGCTAGCGGAGCCCTAGCCTTAGCCGAGGGGAGCCTAAAGCCTAGGGGTGCCCTAGCCTGAAGGCTAGCGGAGCCCTAGCCTTAGCCGAGGGGAGCCTAAAGCCTAGGGGTGCCCTAGCCTGAAGGCTAGCAGAGCCCTAGCCTTAGCCGAGGGGAGCCTAAAGCCTAGGGGTGCCCTAGCCTGAAGGCTAGCGGAGCCCTAGCCTTAGCCGAGGGGAGCCTAAAGCCTAGGGGTGCCCTAGCCTGAAGGCTAGCGGAGCCCTAGCCTTAGCCGAGGGGAGCCTAAAGCCTAGGGGTGCCCTAGCCTGAAGGCTAGCGGAGCCCTAGCCTTAGGCGAGGGGAGCCTAAAGCCCAGGGGTGCCCTAGCCTGAAGGCTAGCGGAGCCCTAGCCTTAGCCGAGGGGAGCCTAAAGCCTAGGGGTGCCCTAGCCTGAAGGCTAGCGGAGCCCTAGCCTTAGCCGAGGGGAGCCTAAAGCCTAGGGGTGCCCTAGCCTGAAGGCTAGCGGAGCCCTAGCCTTAGCCGAGGGGAGCCTAAAGCCTAGGGGTGCCCTAGCCTGAAGGCTAGCGGAGCCCTAGCCTTAGCCGAGGGGAGCCTAAAGCCTAGGGGTGCCCTAGCCTGAAGGCTAGCCGAGCCCTAGCCTTAGCCGAGGGGAGCCTAAAGCCTAGGGGTGCCCTAGCCTGAAGGCTAGGGGAGCCCTAGCCTTAGCCGAGGGTAGCCTAAAGCCTAGGGGTGCCCTAGCCTGAAGGCTAGGGTTGCCCTAGCCTTAGCCGAGGGTAGCCTAAAGCCTAGGGGTGCCCTAGCCTGAAGGCTAGCGGAGCCCTAGCCTTAGCCGAGGGGAGCCTAAAGCCTAGGGGTGCCCTAGCCTGAAGGCTAGCGGAGCCCTAGCCTTAGCCGAGGGGAGCCTAAAGCCTAGGGGTGCCCTAGCCTGAAGGCTAGCCGAGCCCTAGCCTTAGCCGAGGGGAGCCTAAAGCCTAGGGGTGCCCTAGCCTGAAGGCTAGCGGAGCCCTAGCCTTAGCCGAGGGGAGCCTAAAGCCTAGGGGTGCCCTAGCCTGAAGGCTAGCGGAGCCCTAGCCTTAGCCGAGGGTAGCCTAAAGCCTAGGGGTGCCCTAGCCTGAAGGCTCGGGGAGCCCTAGCCTTAGCCGAGGGGAGCCTAAAGCCTAGGGGTGCCCTAGCCTGAAGGCTAGGGGAGCCCTAGCCTTAGCCGAGGGGAGCCTAAAGCCTAGGGGTGCCCTAGCCTGAAGGCTAGGGGAGCCCTAGCCTTAGCCGAGGGGAGCCTAAAGCCTAGGGGTGCCCTAGCCTGAAGGCTAGGGGAGCCCTAGCCTTAGCGCTAGGGGAGCCCTGGCCTAAAGCCTAGGGGTGCCCTAGCCTGAAGGCTAGGGGAGCCCTAGCCTTAGCGCTAGGGGAGCCCTGGCCTAAAGCCTAGGGGTGCCCTAGCCTGAAGGCTAGGGGAGCCCTAGCCTTAGCGCTAGGGGAGCCCTGGCCTAAAGCCTAGGGGTGCCCTAGCCTGAAGGCTAGGGGAGCCCTAGCCTTAGCGCTAGGGGAGCCCTGGCCTAAAGCCTAGGGGTGCCCTAGCCTGAAGGCTAGGGGAGCCCTAGCCTTAGCGCTAGCGGAGCCCTGGCCTAAAGCCTAGGGGTGCCCTAGCCTGAAGGCTAGGGGAGCCCTAGCCTTAGCGCTAGGGGAGCCCTGGCCTAAAGCCTAGGGGTGCCCTAGCCTGAAGGCTAGGGGAGCCCTAGCCTTAGCGCTAGGGGAGCCCTGGCCTAAAGCCTAGGGGTGCCCTAGCCTGAAGGCTAGGGGAGCCCTAGCCTTAGCGCTAGGGGAGCCCTGGCCTAAAGCCTAGGGGTGCCCTAGCCTGAAGGCTAGGGGAGCCCTAGCCTTAGCGCTAGCGGAGCCCTGGCCTAAAGCCTAGGGGTGCCCTAGCCTGAAGGCTAGGGGAGCCCTAGCCTTAGCGCTAGCGGAGCCCTGGCCTAAAGCCTAGGGGTGCCCTAGCCTGAAGGCTAGGGGAGCCCTAGCCTTAGCGCTAGCGGAGCCCTGGCCTAAAGCCTAGGGGTGCCATAGCCTGAAGGCTAGCGGAGCCCTAGCCTTAGCCGAGGGGAGCCTAAAGCCTAGGGGTGCCCTAGCCTGAAGGCTAGCGGAGCCCTAGCCTTAGCCGAGGGGAGCCTAAAGCCTAGGGGTGCCCTAGCCTGAAGGCTAGCGGAGCCCTAGCCTTAGCCGAGGGGAGCCTAAAGCCTAGGGGTGCCCTAGCCTGAAGGCTAGCGGAGCCCTGGCCTTAGCCGAGGGGAGCCTAAAGCCTAGGGGTGCCCTAGCCTGAAGGCTAGCGGAGCCCTGGCCTTAGCCGAGGGGAGCCTAAAGCCTAGGGGTGCCCTAGCCTGAAGGCTAGCGGAGCCCTGGCCTTAGCCGAGGGGAGCCTAAAGCCTAGGGGTGCCCTAGCCTGAAGGCTAGCGGAGCCCTGGCCTTAGCCGAGGGGAGCCTAAAGCCTAGGGGTGCCCTAGCCTGAAGGCTAGCGGAGCCCTGGCCTTAGCCGAGGGGAGCCTAAAGCCTAGGGGTGCCCTAGCCTGAAGGCTAGCGGAGCCCTGGCCTTAGCCGAGGGGAGCCTAAAGCCTAGGGGTGCCCGAGCCTGAAGGCTAGCGGAGCCCTAGCCTTAGCCGAGGGGAGCCTAAAGCCTAGGGGTGCCCTAGCCTGAAGGCTAGCGGAGCCCTAGCCTTAGCCGAGGGGAGCCTAAAGCCTAGGGGTGCCCTAGCCTGAAGGCTAGCGGAGCCCTAGCCTTAGCCGAGGGGAGCCTAAAGCCTAGGGGTGCCCTAGCCTGAAGGCTAGCGGAGCCCTAGCCTTAGCCGAGGGGAGCCTAAAGCCTAGGGGTGCCCTAGCCTGAAGGCTAGCGGAGCCCTAGCCTTAGCCGAGGGGAGCCTAAAGCCTAGGGGTGCCCTAGCCTGAAGGCTAGCGGAGCCCTAGCCTTAGCCGTGGGGAGCCTAAAGCCTAGGGGTGCCCTAGCCTGAAGGCTAGCGGAGCCCTAGCCTTAGCCGACGGGAGCCTAAAGCCTAGGGGTGCCCTAGCCTGAAGGCTAGCAGAGCCCTAGCCTTAGCCGAGGGGAGCCTAAAGCCTAGGGGTGCCCGAGCCTGAAGGCTAGCGGAGCCCTAGCCTTAGCCGAGGGGAGCCTAAAGCCTAGGGGTGCCCGAGCCTGAAGGCTAGCGGAGCCCTAGCCTTAGCCGAGGGGAGCCTAAAGCCTAGGGGTGCCCGAGCCTGAAGGCTAGCGGAGCCCTAGCCTTAGCCGAGGGGAGCCTAAAGCCTAGGGGTGCCCTAGCCTGAAGGCTAGCGGAGCCCTAGCCTTAGCCGAGGGGAGCCTAAAGCCTAGGGGTGCCCTAGCCTGAAGGCTAGCGGAGCCCTAGCCTTAGCCGAGGGGAGCCTAAAGCCTAGGGGTGCCCTAGCCTGAAGGCTAGCGGAGCCCTAGCCTTAGCCGAGGGGAGCCTAAAGCCTAGGGGTGCCCTAGCCTGAAGGCTTGCGGAGCCCTAGCCTTAGCCGAGGGGAGCCTAAAGCCTAGGGGTGCCCTAGCCTGAAGGCTAGCGGAGCCCTAGCCTTAGCCGAGGGGAGCCTAAAGCCTAAGGGTGCCCTAGCCTGAAGGCTAGCGGAGCCCTAGCCTTAGCCGAGGGGAGCCTAAAGCCTAGGGGGGCCCTAGCCTGAAGGCTAGCGGAGCCCTAGCCTTAGCCGAGGGGAGCCTAAAGCCTAGGGGTGCCCTAGCCTGAAGGCTAGCGGAGCCCTAGCCTTAGCCGAGGGGAGCCTAAAGCCTAGGGGTGCCCTAGCCTGAAGGCTAGCGGAGCCCTAGCCTTAGCCGAGGGGAGCCTAAAGCCTAGGGGTGCCCTAGCCTGAAGGCTAGCGGAGCCCTAGCCTTAGCCGAGGGGAGCCTAAAGCCTAGGGGTGCCCTAGCCTGAAGGCTAGCGGAGCCCTAGCCTTAGCCGAGGGGAGCCTAAAGCCTAGGGGTGCCCTAGCCTGAAGGCTAGCGGAGCCCTAGCCTTAGCCGAGGGGAGCCTAAAGCCTAGGGGTGCCCTAGCCTGAAGGCTAGCGGAGCCCTAGCCTTAGCCGAGGGGAGCCTAAAGCCTAGGGGTGCCCTAGCCTGAAGGCTAGCGGAGCCCTAGCCTTAGCCGAGGGGAGCCTAAAGCCTAGGGGTGCCCTAGCCTGAAGGCTAGCGGAGCCCTAGCCTTAGCCGAGGGGAGCCTAAAGCCTAGGGGTGCCCTAGCCTGAAGGCTAGCGGAGCCCTAGCCTTAGCCGAGGGGAGCCTAAAGCCTAGGGGTGCCCTAGCCTGAAGGCTAGCCGAGCCCTAGCCTTAGCCGAGGGGAGCCTAAAGCCTAGGGGTGCCCTAGCCTGAAGGCTAGGGGAGCCCTAGCCTTAGCCGAGGGTAGCCTAAAGCCTAGGGGTGCCCTAGCCTGAAGGCTAGGGGAGCCCTAGCCTTAGCCGAGGGTAGCCTAAAGCCTAGGGGTGCCCTAGCCTGAAGGCTAGCGGAGCCCTAGCCTTAGCCGAGGGGAGCCTAAAGCCTAGGGGTGCCCTAGCCTGAAGGCTAGCGGAGCCCTAGCCTTAGCCGAGGGGAGCCTAAAGCCTAGGGGTGCCCTAGCCTGTAGGCTAGCCGAGCCCTAGCCTTAGCCGAGGGGAGCCTAAAGCCTAGGGGGGCCCTAGCCTGAAGGCTAGCGGAGCCCTAGCCTTAGCCGAGGGGAGCCTAAAGCCTAGGGGTGCCCTAGCCTGAAGGCTAGCGGAGCCCTAGCCTTAGCCGAGGGGAGCCTAAAGCCTAGGGGTGCCCTAGCCTGAAGGCTAGCGGAGCCCTAGCCTTAGCCGAGGGGAGCCTAAAGCCTAGGGGTGCCCTAGCCTGAAGGCTAGCGGAGCCCTAGCCTTAGCCGAGGGGAGCCTAAAGCCTAGGGGTGCCCTAGCCTGAAGGCTAGCGGAGCCCTAGCCTTAGCCGAGGGGAGCCTAAAGCCTAGGGGTGCCCTAGCCTGAAGGCTAGCGGAGCCCTAGCCTTAGCCGAGGGGAGCCTAAAGCCTAGGGGTGCCCTAGCCTGAAGGCTAGCGGAGCCCTAGCCTTAGCCGAGGGGAGCCTAAAGCCTAGGGGTGCCCTAGCCTGAAGGCTAGCGGAGCCCTAGCCTTAGCCGAGGGGAGCCTAAAGCCTAGGGGTGCCCTAGCCTGAAGGCTAGCGGAGCCCTAGCCTTAGCCGAGGGGAGCCTAAAGCCTAGGGGTGCCCTAGCCTGAAGGCTAGCGGAGCCCTAGCCTTAGCCGAGGGGAGCCTAAAGCCTAGGGGTGCCCTAGCCTGAAGGCTAGCCGAGCCCTAGCCTTAGCCGAGGGGAGCCTAAAGCCTAGGGGTGCCCTAGCCTGAAGGCTAGGGGAGCCCTAGCCTTAGCCGAGGGGAGCCTAAAGCCTAGGGGTGCCCTAGCCTGAAGGCTAGGGGAGCCCTAGCCTTAGCCGAGGGTAGCCTAAAGCCTAGGGGTGCCCTAGCCTGAAGGCTAGCGGAGCCCTAGCCTTAGCCGAGGGGAGCCTAAAGCCTAGGGGTGCCCTAGCCTGAAGGCTAGCGGAGCCCTAGCCTTAGCCGAGGGGAGCCTAAAGCCTAGGGGTGCCCTAGCCTGTAGGCTAGCCGAGCCCTAGCCTTAGCCGAGGGGAGCCTAAAGCCTAGGGGTGCCCTAGCCTGAAGGCTAGCGGAGCCCTAGCCTTAGCCGAGGGGAGCCTAAAGCCTAGGGGTGCCCTAGCCTGAAGGCTAGCGGAGCCCTAGCCTTAGCCGAGGGTAGCCTAAAGCCTAGGGGTGCCCTAGCCTGAAGGCTAGGGGAGCCCTAGCCTTAGCCGAGGGTAGCCTAAAGCCTAGGGGTGCCCTAGCCTGAAGGCTAGGGCAGCCCTAGCCTTAGCCGAGGGGAGCCTAAAGCCTAGGGGTGCCCTAGCCTGAAGGCTAGGGGAGCCCTAGCCTTAGCCGAGGGGAGCCTAAAGCCTAGGGGTGCCCTAGCCTGAAGGCTAGGGGAGCCCTAGCCTTAGCGCTAGGGGAGCCCTGGCCTAAAGCCTAGGGGTGCCCTAGCCTGAAGGTTAGGGGAGCCCTAGCCTTAGCGCTAGGGGAGCCCTGGCCTAAAGCCTAGGGGTGCCCTAGCCTGAAGGCTAGGGGAGCCCTAGCCTTAGCGCTAGGGGAGCCCTGGCCTAAAGCCTAGGGGTGCCCTAGCCTGAAGGCTAGGGGAGCCCTAGCCTTAGCGCTAGGGGAGCCCTGGCCTAAAGCCTAGGGGTGCCCTAGCCTGAAGGCTAGGGGAGCCCTAGCCTTAGCGCTAGCGGAGCCCTGGCCTAAAGCCTAGGGGTGCCCTAGCCTGAAGGCTAGGGGAGCCCTAGCCTTAGCGCTAGCGGAGCCCTGGCCTAAAGCCTAGGGGTGCCCTAGCCTGAAGGCTAGGGGAGCCCTAGCCTTAGCGCTAGCGGAGCCCTGGCCTAAAGCCTAGGGGTGCCCTAGCCTGAAGGCTAGCGGAGCCCTAGCCTTAGCCGAGGGGAGCCTAAAGCCTAGGGGTGCCCTAGCCTGAAGGCTAGCGGAGCCCTAGCCTTAGCCGAGGGGAGCCTAAAGCCTAGGGGTGCCCTAGCCTGAAGGCTAGCGGAGCCCTAGCCTTAGCCGAGGGGAGCCTAAAGCCTAGGGGTGCCCTAGCCTGAAGGCTAGCGGAGCCCTGGCCTTAGCCGAGGGGAGCCTAAAGCCTAGGGGTGCCCTAGCCTGAAGGCTAGCGGAGCCCTGGCCTTAGCCGAGGGGAGCCTAAAGCCTAGGGGTGCCCTAGCCTGAAGGCTAGCGGAGCCCTGGCCTTAGCCGAGGGGAGCCTAAAGCCTAGGGGTGCCCTAGCCTGAAGGCTAGCAGAGCCCTGGCCTTAGCCGAGGGGAGCCTAAAGCCTAGGGGTGCCCTAGCCTGAAGGCTAGCGGAGCCCTGGCCTTAGCCGAGGGGAGCCTAAAGCCTAGGGGTGCCCTAGCCTGAAGGCTAGCGGAGCCCTGGCCTTAGCCGAGGGGAGCCTAAAGCCTAGGGGTGCCCGAGCTGAAGGCTAGCGGAGCCCTGGCCTTAGCCGAGGGGAGCCTAAAGCCTAGGGGTGCCCTAGCCTGAAGGCTAGCGGAGCCCTAGCCTTAGCCGAGGGGAGCCTAAAGCCTAGGGGTGCCCTAGCCTGAAGGCTAGCGGAGCCCTAGCCTTAGCCGAGGGGAGCCTAAAGCCTAGGGGTGCCCTAGCCTGAAGGCTAGCGGAGCCCTAGCCTTAGCCGAGGGGAGCCTAAAGCCTAGGGGTGCCCGAGCCTGAAGGCTAGCGGAGCCCTAGCCTTAGCCGAGGGGAGCCTAAAGCCTAGGGGTGCCCGAGCCTGAAGGCTAGCGGAGCCCTAGCCTTAGCCGAGGGGAGCCTAAAGCCTAGGGGTGCCCGAGCCTGAAGGCTAGCGGAGCCCTAGCCTTAGCCGAGGGGAACCTAAAGCCTAGGGGTGCCCGAGCCTGAAGGCTAGCGGAGCCCTAGCCTTAGCCGAGGGGAGCCTAAAGCCTAGGGGTGCCCTAGCCTGAAGGCTAGCGGAGCCCTAGCCTTAGCCGAGGGGAGCCTAAAGCCTAGGGGTGCCCTAGCCTGAAGGCTAGCGGAGCCCTAGCCTTAGCCGAGGGGAGCCTAAAGCCTAGGGGTGCCCTAGCCTGAAGGCTAGCGGAGCCCTAGCCTTAGCGCTAGCGGAGCCCTGGCCTAAAGCCTAGGGGTGCCCTAGCCTGAAGGCTAGGGGAGCCCTAGCCTTAGCGCTAGCGGAGCCCTGGCCTAAAGCCTAGGGGTGCCCTAGCCTGAAGGCTAGCGGAGCCCTAGCCTTAGCCGAGGGGAGCCTAAAGCCTAGGGGTGCCCTAGCCTGAAGGCTAGCGGAGCCCTAGCCTTAGCCGAGGGGAGCCTAAAGCCTAGGGGTGCCCTAGCCTGAAGGCTAGCGGAGCCCTAGCCTTAGCCGAGGGGAGCCTAAAGCCTAGGGGTGCCCTAGCCTGAAGGCTAGCGGAGCCCTGGCCTTAGCCGAGGGGAGCCTAAAGCCTAGGGGTGCCCTAGCCTGAAGGCTAGCGGAGCCCTGGCCTTAGCCGAGGGGAGCCTAAAGCCTAGGGGTGCCCTAGCCTGAAGGCTAGCGGAGCCCTGGCCTTAGCCGAGGGGAGCCTAAAGCCTAGGGGTGCCCTAGCCTGAAGGCTAGCAGAGCCCTGGCCTTAGCCGAGGGGAGCCTAAAGCCTAGGGGTGCCCTAGCCTGAAGGCTAGCGGAGCCCTGGCCTTAGCCGAGGGGAGCCTAAAGCCTAGGGGTGCCCTAGCCTGAAGGCTAGCGGAGCCCTGGCCTTAGCCGAGGGGAGCCTAAAGCCTAGGGGTGCCCGAGCTGAAGGCTAGCGGAGCCCTGGCCTTAGCCGAGGGGAGCCTAAAGCCTAGGGGTGCCCTAGCCTGAAGGCTAGCGGAGCCCTAGCCTTAGCCGAGGGGAGCCTAAAGCCTAGGGGTGCCCTAGCCTGAAGGCTAGCGGAGCCCTAGCCTTAGCCGAGGGGAGCCTAAAGCCTAGGGGTGCCCTAGCCTGAAGGCTAGCGGAGCCCTAGCCTTAGCCGAGGGGAGCCTAAAGCCTAGGGGTGCCCGAGCCTGAAGGCTAGCGGAGCCCTAGCCTTAGCCGAGGGGAGCCTAAAGCCTAGGGGTGCCCGAGCCTGAAGGCTAGCGGAGCCCTAGCCTTAGCCGAGGGGAGCCTAAAGCCTAGGGGTGCCCGAGCCTGAAGGCTAGCGGAGCCCTAGCCTTAGCCGAGGGGAGCCTAAAGCCTAGGGGTGCCCGAGCCTGAAGGCTAGCGGAGCCCTAGCCTTAGCCGAGGGGAGCCTAAAGCCTAGGGGTGCCCTAGCCTGAAGGCTAGCGGAGCCCTAGCCTTAGCCGAGGGGAGCCTAAAGCCTAGGGGTGCCCTAGCCTGAAGGCTAGCGGAGCCCTAGCCTTAGCCGAGGGGAGCCTAAAGCCTAGGGGTGCCCTAGCCTGAAGGCTAGCGGAGCCCTAGCCTTAGCCGAGGGGAGCCTAAAGCCTAGGGGTGCCCTAGCCTGAAGGCTAGCGGAGCCCTAGCCTTAGCCGAGGGGAGCCTAAAGCCTAGGGGTGCCCTAGCCTGAAGGCTAGCGGAGCCCTAGCCTTAGCCGAGGGGAGCCTAAAGCCTAGGGGTGCCCTAGCCTGAAGGCTAGCGGAGCCCTAGCCTTAGCCGAGGGGAGCCTAAAGCCTAGGGGTGCCCTAGCCTGAAGGCTAGCGGAGCCCTAGCCTTAGCCGAGGGGAGCCTAAAGCCTAGGGGTGCCCTAGCCTGAAGGCTAGCGGAGCCCTAGCCTTAGCCGAGGGGAGCCTAAAGCCTAGGGGTGCCCTAGCCTGAAGGCTAGCGGAGCCCTAGCCTTAGCCGAGGGGAGCCTAAAGCCTAGGGGTGCCCTAGCCTGAAGGCTAGCGGAGCCCTAGCCTTAGCCGAGGGGAGCCTAAAGCCTAGGGGTGCCCTAGCCTGAAGGCTAGCGGAGCCCTAGCCTTAGCCGAGGGGAGCCTAAAGCCTAGGGGTGCCCTAGCCTGAAGGCTAGCGGAGCCCTAGCCTTAGCCGAGGGGAGCCTAAAGCCTAGGGGTGCCCTAGCCTGAAGGCTAGCGGAGCCCTAGCCTTAGCCGAGGGGAGCCTAAAGCCTAGGGGTGCCCTAGCCTGAAGGCTAGCGGAGCCCTAGCCTTAGCCGAGGGGAGCCTAAAGCCTAGGGGTGCCCTAGCCTGAAGGCTAGCGGAGCCCTAGCCTTAGCCGAGGGGAGCCTAAAGCCTAGGGGTGCCCTAGCCTGAAGGCTAGCGGAGCCCTAGCCTTAGCCGAGGGGAGCCTAAAGCCTAGGGGTGCCCTAGCCTGAAGGCTAGCGGAGCCCTAGCCTTAGCCGAGGGGAGCCTAAAGCTTAGGGGTGCCCTAGCCTGAAGGCTAGCGGAGCCCTAGCCTTAGCCGAGGGGAGCCTAAAGCCTAGGGGTGCCCTAGCCTGAAGGCTAGCGGAGCCCTAGCCTTAGCCGAGGGGAGCCTAAAGCCTAGGGGTGCCCTAGCCTGAAGGCTAGCCGAGCCCTAGCCTTAGCCGAGGGGAGCCTAAAGCCTAGGGGTGCCCTAGCCTGAAGGCTAGGGGAGCCCTAGCCTTAGCCGAGGGTAGCCTAAAGCCTAGGGGTGCCCTAGCCTGAAGGATAGGGGAGCCCTAGCCTTAGCCGAGGGTAGCCTAAAGCCTAGGGGTGCCCTAGCCTGAAGGCTAGCGGAGCCCTAGCCTTAGCCGAGGGGAGCCTAAAGCCTAGGGGTGCCCTAGCCTGAAGGCTAGCGGAGCCCTAGCCTTAGCCGAGGGGAGCCTAAAGCCTAGGGGTGCCCTAGCCTGAAGGCTAGCCGAGCCCTAGCCTTAGCCGAGGGGAGCCTAAAGCCTAGGGGTGCCCTAGCCTGAAGGCTAGCGGAGCCCTAGCCTAAGCCGAGGGGAGCCTAAAGCCTAGGGGTGCCCTAGCCTGAAGGCTAGCGGAGCAGTAGCCTTACCCGAGGGTAGCCTAAAGCCTAGGGGTGCCCTAGCCTGAAGGCTAGGGGAGCCCTAGCCTTAGCCGAGGGTAGCCTAAAGCCTAGGGGTGCCCTAGCCTGAAGGCTAGGGGAGCCCTAGCCTTAGCCGAGGGGAGCCTAAAGCCTAGGGGTGCCCTAGCCTGAAGGCTAGGGGAGCCCTAGCCTTAGCCGAGGGGAGCCTAAAGCCTAGGGGTGCCCTAGCCTGAAGGCTAGGGGAGCCCTAGCCTTAGCGCTAGGGGAGCCCTGGCCTAAAGCCTAGGGGTGCCCTAGCCTGAAGGCTAGGGGAGCCCTAGCCTTAGCGCTAGGGGAGCCCTGGCCTAAAGCCTAGGGGTGCCCTAGCCTGAAGGCTAGGGGAGCCCTAGCCTTAGCGCTAGGGGAGCCCTGGCCTAAAGCCTAGGGGTGCCCTAGCCTGAAGGCTAGGGGAGCCCTAGCCTTAGCGCTAGCGGAGCCCTGGCCTAAAGCCTAGGGGTGCCCTAGCCTGAAGGCTAGGGGAGCCCTAGCCTTAGCGCTAGCGGAGCCCTGGCCTAAAGCCTAGGGGTGCCCTAGCCTGAAGGCTAGGGGAGCCCTAGCCTTAGCGCTAGCGGAGCCCTGGCCTAAAGCCTAGGGGTGCCCTAGCCTGAAGGCTAGGGGAGCCCTAGCCTTAGCGCTAGCGGAGCCCTGGCCTAAAGCCTAGGGGTGCCCTAGCCTGAAGGCTAGGGGAGCCCTAGCCTTAGCGCTAGCGGAGCCCTGGCCTAAAGCCTAGGGGTGCCCTAGCCTGAAGGCTAGGGGAGCCCTAGCCTTAGCGCTAGCGGAGCCCTGGCCTAAAGCCTAGGGGTGCCCTAGCCTGAAGGCTAGGGGAGCCCTAGCCTTAGCGCTAGCGGAGCCCTGGCCTAAAGCCTAGGGGTGCCCTAGCCTGAAGGCTAGGGGAGCCCTAGCCTTAGCGCTAGCGGAGCCCTGGCCTAAAGCCTAGGGGTGCCCTAGCCTGAAGGCTAGGGGAGCCCTAGCCTTAGCGCTAGCGGAGCCCTGGCCTAAAGCCTAGGGGTGCCCTAGCCTGAAGGCTAGGGGAGCCCTAGCCTTAGCGCTAGCGGAGCCCTGGCCTAAAGCCTAGGGGTGCCCTAGCCTGAAGGCTAGGGGAGCCCTAGCCTTAGCGCTAGCGGAGCCCTGGCCTAAAGCCTAGGGGTGCCCTAGCCTGAAGGCTAGGGGAGCCCTAGCCTTAGCGCTAGCGGAGCCCTGGCCTTAAGCCTAGGGGTGCCCTAGCCTGAAGGCTAGGGGAGCCCTAGCCTTAGCGCTAGCGGAGCCCTGGCCTTAAGCCTAGGGGTGCCCTAGCCTGAAGGCTAGGGGAGCCCTAGCCTTAGCGCTAGCGGAGCCCTGGCCTTAAGCCTAGGGGTGCCATAGCCTGAAGGCTAGGGGAGCCCTAGCCTTAGCGCTAGCGGAGCCCTGGCCTAAAGCCTAGGGGTGCCCTAGCCTGAAGGCTAGGGGAGCCCTAGCCTTAGCGCTAGCGGAGCCCTGGCCTAAAGCCTAGGGGTGCCCTAGCCTGAAGGCTAGAGGAGCCCTAGCCTTAGCGCTAGCGGAGCCCTGGCCTAAAGCCTAGGGGTGCCCTAGCCTGAAGGCTAGGGGAGCCCTAGCCTTAGCGCTAGCGGAGCCCTGGCCTAAAGCCTAGGGGTGCCCTAGCCTGAAGGCTAGGGGAGCCCTAGCCTTAGCGCTAGCGGAGCCCTGGCCTAAAGCCTAGGGGTGCCCTAGCCTGAAGGCTAGGGGAGCCCTAGCCTTAGCGCTAGCGGAGCCCTGGCCTAAAGCCTAGGGGTGCCCTAGCCTGAAGGCTAGGGGAGCCCTAGCCTTAGCGCTAGCGGAGCCCTGGCCTAAAGCCTAGGGGTGCCCTAGCCTGAAGGCTAGGGGAGCCCTAGCCTTAGCGCTAGCGGAGCCCTGGCCTAAAGCCTAGGGGTGCCCTAGCCTGAAGGCTAGGGGAGCCCTAGCCTTAGCGCTAGCGGAGCCCTGGCCTAAAGCCTAGGGGTGCCCTAGCCTGAAGGCTAGGGGAGCCCTAGCCTTAGCGCTAGCGGAGTTCTAGCCTAAAGCCTAGGGGTGCCCTAGCCTGAAGGCTAGGGGAGCCCTAGCCTTAGCGCTAGGGGAGCCCTAGCCTAAAGCCTAGGGGTGCCCTAGCCTGAAGGCTAGGGGAGCCCTAGCCTTAGCGCTAGGGGAGCCCTAGCCTAAAGCCTAGGGGTGCCCTAGCCTGAAGGCTAGGGGAGCCCAAGCCTTAGCGCTAGGGGAGCCCTAGCCTAAAGCCTAGGGGTGCCCTAGCCTGAAGGCTAGGGGAGCCCTAGCCTTAGCGCTAGGGGAGCCCTAGCCTAAAGCCTAGGGGTGCCCTAGCCTGAAGGCTAGGGGAGCCCAAGCCTTAGCGCTAGGGGAGCCCTAGCCTAAAGCCTAGGGGTGCCCTAGCCTGAAGGCTAGGGGAGCCCAAGCCTTAGCGCTAGGGGAGCCCTAGCCTAAAGCCTAGGGGTGCCCTAGCCTGAAGGCTAGGGGAGCCCAAGCCTTAGCGCTAGGGGAGCCCTAGCCTAAAGCCTAGGGGTGCCCTAGCCTGAAGGCTAGGGGAGCCCAAGCCTTAGCGCTAGGGGAGCCCTAGCCTAAAGCCTAGGGGTGCCCTAGCCTGAAGGCTAGGGGAGCCCAAGCCTTAGCGCTAGGGGAGCCCTAGCCTAAAGCCTAGGGGTGCCCTAGCCTGAAGGCTAGGGGAGCCCTAGCCTTAGCGCTAGGGGAGCCCTAGCCTAAAGCCTAGGGGTGCCCTAGCCTGAAGGCTAGGGGAGCCCTAGCCTTAGCGCTAGGGGAGCCCTAGCCTAAAGCCTAGGGGTGCCCTAGCCTGAAGGCTAGGGGAGCCCTAGCCTTAGCGCTAGGGGAGCCCTAGCCTAAAGCCTAGGGGTGCCCTAGCCTGAAGGCTAGGGGAGCCCTAGCCTTAGCGCTAGGGGAGCCCTAGCCTAAAGCCTAGGGGTGCCCTAGCCTGAAGGCTAGGGGAGCCCTAGCCTTAGCGCTAGGGGAGCCCTAGCCTAAAGCCTAGGGGTGCCCTAGCCTGAAGGCTAGGGGAGCCCTAGCCTTAGCGCTAGGGGAGCCCTAGCCTAAAGCCTAGGGGTGCCCTAGCCTGAAGGCTAGGGGAGCCCTAGCCTTAGCGCTAGGGGAGCCCTAGCCTAAAGCCTAGGGGTGCCCTAGCCTGAAGGCTAGGGGAGCCCTAGCCTTAGCGCTAGGGGAGCCCTAGCCTAAAGCCTAGGGGTGCCCTAGCCTGAAGGCTAGGGCAGCCCTAGCCTTAGCGCTAGGGGAGCCCTAGCCTAAAGCCTAGGGGTGCCCTAGCCTGAAGGCTAGGGCAGCCCTAGCCTTAGCGCTAGGGGAGCCCTAGCCTAAAGCCTAGGGGTGCCCTAGCCTGAAGGCTAGGGGCAGCCCTAGCCTTAGCGCTAGGGGAGCCCTAGCCTAAAGCCTAGGGGTGCCCTAGCCTGAAGGCTAGGGGAGCCCTAGCCTTAGCGCTAGGGGAGCCCTAGCCTAAAGCCTAGGGGTGCCCTAGCCTGAAGGCTAGGGGAGCCCTAGCCTTAGCTCTAGGGGAGCCCTAGCCTAAAGCCTAGGGGTGCCCTAGCCTGAAGGCTAGGGAGCCCTAGCCTTAGCGCTAGGGGAGCCCTAGCCTAAAGCCTAGGGGTGCCCTAGCCTGAAGGCTAGGGGAGCCCTAGCCTTAGCGCTAGGGGAGCCCTAGCCTAAAGCCTAGGGGTGCCCTAGCCTGAAGGCTAGGGCAGCCCTAGCCTTAGCGCTAGGGGAGCCCTAGCCTAAAGCCTAGGGGTGCCCTAGCCTGAAGGCTAGGGGAGCCCTAGCCTTAGCCTAGGGGAGCCTAAAGCCTAGGGGTGCCCTAGCCTGAAGGCTAGGGGAGCCCTAGCCTTAGCGCTAGGGGAGCCCTAGCCTAAAGCCTAGGGGTGCCCTAGCCTGAAGGCTCGGGGAGCCCTAGCCTTAGCCTAGGGGAGCCTAAAGCCTAGGGGTGCCCTAGCCTGAAGGCTCGGGGGGCCCTAGCCTTGGCCTAGGGGAGCCTAAAGCCTAGGGGTGCCCTAGCCTGAAGGCTCGGGGGGCCCTAGCCTTGGCCTAGGGGAGCCTAAAGCCTAGGGGTGCCCTATCCTGAAGGCTCGGGGGGCCCTAGCCTTGGCCTAGGGGAGCCTAAAGCCTAGGGGTGCCCTAGCCTGAGGCTAGGGGATGCCCTAGCCTTAGCCTAGGGGAGCCTAAGGCCTAGGGGTGCCCTAGCCCGAGGGCTAGGGGATGCCCCAGCCTTAGCCTAGGGGAGCCTAAGGCCTAGGGGTGCCCTAGCCCGAGGGCTAGGGGATGCCCCAGCCTTAGCCTTGGGGAGCCTAAGGCCTAGGGGTGCCCTAGCCCGAGGGCTAGGGGATGCCCCAGCCTTAGCCTTGGGGAGCCTAAGGCCTAGGGGTGCCCTAGCCCGAGGGCTAGGGGATGCCCCAGCCTTAGCCTTGGGGAGCCTAAGGCCTAGGGGTGCCCTAGCCCGAGGGCTAGGGGATGCCCCAGCCTTAGCCTTGGGGAGCCTAAGGCCTAGGGGTGCCCTAGCCCGAGGGCTAGGGGATGCCCCAGCCTTAGCCTTGGGGAGCCTAAGGCCTAGGGGTGCCCTAGCCCGAGGGCTAGGGGATGCCCCAGCCTTAGCCTTGGGGAGCCTAAGGCCTAGGGGTGCCCTAGCCCGAGGGCTAGGGGATGCCCCAGCCTTAGCCTTGGGGAGCCTAAGGCCTAGGGGTGCCCTAGCCCGAGGGCTAGGGGATGCCCCAGCCTTAGCCTTGGGGAGCCTAAGGCCTAGGGGTGCCCTAGCCCGAGGGCTAGGGGATGCCCCAGCCTTAGCCTTGGGGAGCCTAAGGCCTAGGGGTGCCCTAGCCCGAGGGCTAGGGGATGCCCCAGCCTTAGCCTTGGGGAGCCTAAGGCCTAGGGGTGCCCTAGCCCGAGGGCTAGGGGATGCCCCAGCCTTAGCCTTGGGGAGCCTAAGGCCTAGGGGTGCCCTAGCCCGAGGGCTAGGGGATGCCCCAGCCTTAGCCTTGGGGAGCCTAAGGCCTAGGGGTGCCCTAGCCCGAGGGCTAGGGGATGCCCCAGCCTTAGCCTTGGGGAGCCTAAGGCCTAGGGGTGCCCTAGCCCGAGGGCTAGGGGATGCCCCAGCCTTAGCCTTGGGGAGCCTAAGGCCTAGGGGTGCCCTAGCCCGAGGGCTAGGGGATGCCCCAGCCTTAGCCTTGGGGAGCCTAAGGCCTAGGGGTGCCCTAGCCCGAGGGCTAGGGGATGCCCCAGCCTTAGCCTTGGGGAGCCTAAGGCCTAGGGGTGCCCTAGCCCGAGGGCTAGGGGATGCCCCAGCCTTAGCCTTGGGGAGCCTAAGGCCTAGGGGTGCCCTAGCCCGAGGGCTAGGGGATGCCCCAGCCTTAGCCTTGGGGAGCCTAAGGCCTAGGGGTGCCCTAGCCCGAGGGCTAGGGGATGCCCCAGCCTTAGCCTTGGGGAGCCTAAGGCCTAGGGGTGCCCTAGCCCGAGGGCTAGGGGATGCCCCAGCCTTAGCCTTGGGGAGCCTAAGGCCTAGGGGTGCCCTAGCCCGAGGGCTAGGGGATGCCCCAGCCTTAGCCTTGGGGAGCCTAAGGCCTAGGGGTGCCCTAGCCCGAGGGCTAGGGGATGCCCCAGCCTTAGCCTTGGGGAGCCTAAGGCCTAGGGGTGCCCTAGCCCGAGGGCTAGGGGATGCCCCAGCCTTAGCCTTGGGGAGCCTAAGGCCTAGGGGTGCCCTAGCCCGAGGGCTAGGGGATGCCCCAGCCTTAGCCTTGGGGAGCCTAAGGCCTAGGGGTGCCCTAGCCCGAGGGCTAGGGGATGCCCCAGCCTTAGCCTTGGGGAGCCTAAGGCCTAGGGGTGCCCTAGCCCGAGGGCTAGGGGATGCCCCAGCCTTAGCCTTGGGGAGCCTAAGGCCTAGGGGTGCCCTAGCCCGAGGGCTAGGGGATGCCCCAGCCTTAGCCTTGGGGAGCCTAAGGCCTAGGGGTGCCCTAGCCCGAGGGCTAGGGGATGCCCCAGCCTTAGCCTTGGGGAGCCTAAGGCCTAGGGGTGCCCTAGCCCGAGGGCTAGGGGATGCCCCAGCCTTAGCCTTGGGGAGCCTAAGGCCTAGGGGTGCCCTAGCCCGAGGGCTAGGGGATGCCCCAGCCTTAGCCTTGGGGAGCCTAAGGCCTAGGGGTGCCCTAGCCCGAGGGCTAGGGGATGCCCCAGCCTTAGCCTTGGGGAGCCTAAGGCCTAGGGGTGCCCTAGCCCGAGGGCTAGGGGATGCCCCAGCCTTAGCCTTGGGGAGCCTAAGGCCTAGGGGTGCCCTAGCCCGAGGGCTAGGGGATGCCCCAGCCTTAGCCTTGGGGAGCCTAAGGCCTAGGGGTGCCCTAGCCCGAGGGCTAGGGGATGCCCCAGCCTTAGCCTTGGGGAGCCTAAGGCCTAGGGGTGCCCTAGCCCGAGGGCTAGGGGATGCCCCAGCCTTAGCCTTGGGGAGCCTAAGGCCTAGGGGTGCCCTAGCCCGAGGGCTAGGGGATGCCCCAGCCTTAGCCTTGGGGAGCCTAAGGCCTAGGGGTGCCCTAGCCCGAGGGCTAGGGGATGCCCCAGCCTTAGCCTTGGGGAGCCTAAGGCCTAGGGGTGCCCTAGCCCGAGGGCTAGGGGATGCCCCAGCCTTAGCCTTGGGGAGCCTAAGGCCTAGGGGTGCCCTAGCCCGAGGGCTAGGGGATGCCCCAGCCTTAGCCTTGGGGAGCCTAAGGCCTAGGGGTGCCCTAGCCCGAGGGCTAGGGGATGCCCCAGCCTTAGCCTTGGGGAGCCTAAGGCCTAGGGGTGCCCTAGCCCGAGGGCTAGGGGATGCCCCAGCCTTAGCCTTGGGGAGCCTAAGGCCTAGGGGTGCCCTAGCCCGAGGGCTAGGGGATGCCCCAGCCTTAGCCTTGGGGAGCCTAAGGCCTAGGGGTGCCCTAGCCCGAGGGCTAGGGGATGCCCCAGCCTTAGCCTTGGGGAGCCTAAGGCCTAGGGGTGCCCTAGCCCGAGGGCTAGGGGATGCCCCAGCCTTAGCCTTGGGGAGCCTAAGGCCTAGGGGTGCCCTAGCCCGAGGGCTAGGGGATGCCCCAGCCTTAGCCTTGGGGAGCCTAAGGCCTAGGGGTGCCCTAGCCCGAGGGCTAGGGGATGCCCCAGCCTTAGCCTTGGGGAGCCTAAGGCCTAGGGGTGCCCTAGCCCGAGGGCTAGGGGATGCCCCAGCCTTAGCCTTGGGGAGCCTAAGGCCTAGGGGTGCCCTAGCCCGAGGGCTAGGGGATGCCCCAGCCTTAGCCTTGGGGAGCCTAAGGCCTAGGGGTGCCCTAGCCCGAGGGCTAGGGGATGCCCCAGCCTTAGCCTTGGGGAGCCTAAGGCCTAGGGGTGCCCTAGCCCGAGGGCTAGGGGATGCCCCAGCCTTAGCCTTGGGGAGCCTAAGGCCTAGGGGTGCCCTAGCCCGAGGGCTAGGGGATGCCCCAGCCTTAGCCTTGGGGAGCCTAAGGCCTAGGGGTGCCCTAGCCCGAGGGCTAGGGGATGCCCCAGCCTTAGCCTTGGGGAGCCTAAGGCCTAGGGGTGCCCTAGCCCGAGGGCTAGGGGATGCCCCAGCCTTAGCCTTGGGGAGCCTAAGGCCTAGGGGTGCCCTAGCCCGAGGGCTAGGGGATGCCCCAGCCTTAGCCTTGGGGAGCCTAAGGCCTAGGGGTGCCCTAGCCCGAGGGCTAGGGGATGCCCCAGCCTTAGCCTTGGGGAGCCTAAGGCCTAGGGGTGCCCTAGCCCGAGGGCTAGGGGATGCCCCAGCCTTAGCCTTGGGGAGCCTAAGGCCTAGGGGTGCCCTAGCCCGAGGGCTAGGGGATGCCCCAGCCTTAGCCTTGGGGAGCCTAAGGCCTAGGGGTGCCCTAGCCCGAGGGCTAGGGGATGCCCCAGCCTTAGCCTTGGGGAGCCTAAGGCCTAGGGGTGCCCTAGCCCGGAGGCTAGGGGATGCCCCAGCCTTAGCCTTGGGGAGCCTAAGGCCTAGAGGTGCCCTAGCCCGGAGGCTAGGGGAGCCCTAGCCTTAGCCTAGGGGAGCCCTAGCCTAAAGCCTAGGGGTGCCCTAGCCCGAAGGCTAGGGGAGCCCTAGCCTTAGCCAAGGGGAGCCCTAGCCTAAAGCCTAGGGGTGCCCTAGCCCGAAGGCTAGGGGAGCCCTAGCCTTAGCCTAGGGGAGCCCTAGCCTAAAGCCTAGGGGTGCCCTAGCCCGAAGGCTAGGGGAGCCCTAGCCTTAGCCTAGGGGAGCCCTAGCCTAAAGCCTAGGGGTGCCCTAGCCCGAAGGCTAGGGGAGCCCTAGCCTTAGCCTAGGGGAGCCCTAGCCTAAAGCCTAGGGGTGCCCTAGCCCGAAGGCTAGGGGAGCCCTAGCCTTAGCCTAGGGGAGCCCTAGCCTAAGCCTAGGGGTGCCCTAGCCCGAAGGCTACGGGAGCCCTAGCCTTAGCCTAGGAGAGCCCTAGCCTAAAGCCTAGGGGTGCCCTAGCCCGAAGGCTAGGGGAGCACTAGCCTTAGCCTAGGGGAGCCCTAGCCTAAAGCCTAGGGGTGCCCTAGCCCGAAGGCTAGGGGAGCCCTAGCCTTAGCCTAGGGGAGCCCTAGCCTAAAGCCTAGGGGTGCCCTAGCCCGAAGGCTAGGGGAGCCCTAGCCTTAGCCTAGGGGAGCCCTAGCCTTAGCCTAGGGGAGCCCTTACCTGAAGCCTAGGGGAGCCCTAGCCTGAAGGCTAGGGGAGCCCTAGCCTTAGCCTAGGGGAGCCCTAGCCTGAAGGCTAGGGGAGCCCTAGCCTTAGCCTAGGGGAGCCCTAGCCTAAAGCCTAGGGGAGCCCTAGCCTGAAGCCTAGGGGAGCCCTAGCCTTAGCCTAGGGGAGCCCTAGCCTTAGCCTAGGGGAGCCCTAGCCTGAAGCCTAGGGGAGCCCTAGCCTGAAGGCTAGGGGAGCCCTAGCCTTAGCCTAGGGGAGCCCTAGCCTGAAGCCTAGGGGAGCCCTAGCCTGAAGGCTAGGGGAGCCCTAGCCTTAGCCTAGGGGAGCCCTAGCCGGAAGCCTAGGGGAGCCCTAGCCTGAAGGCTAGGGGAGCCCTAGCCTTAGCCTAGGGGAGCCCTAGCCGGAAGCCTAGGGGAGCCCTAGCCTGAAGGCTAGGGGAGCCCTAGCCTTAGCCTAGGGGAGCCCTAGCCGGAAGCCTAGGGGAGCCCTAGCCTGAAGGCTAGGGGAGCCCTAGCCTTAGCCTAGGGGAGCCCTAGCCGGAAGCCTAGGGGAGCCCTAGCCTGAAGGCTAGGGGAGCCCTAGCCTTAGCCTAGGGGAGCCCTCGCCGGAAGCCTAGGGGAGCCCTAGCCTGAAGGCTAGGGGAGCCCTAGCCTTAGCCTAGGGGAGCCCTCGCCGGAAGCCTAGGGGAGCCCTAGCGTGAAGGCTAGGGGAGCCCTAGCCTTAGCCTAGGGGAGCCCTCGCCGGAAGCCTAGGGGAGCCCTAGCCTGAAGGCTAGGGGAGCCCTAGCCTTAGCCTAGGGGAGCCCTCGCCGGAAGCCTAGGGGTGCCCTAGCCCGAAGGCTAGGGGAGCCCTAGCCTTAGCCTAGGGGAGCCCTAGCCTAAGCCTAGGGGTGCCCTAGCCCGAAGGCTACGGGAGCCCTAGCCTTAGCCTAGGAGAGCCCTAGCCTAAAGCCTAGGGGTGCCCTAGCCCGAAGGCTAGGGGAGCACTAGCCTTAGCCTAGGGGAGCCCTAGCCTAAAGCCTAGGGGTGCCCTAGCCCGAAGGCTAGGGGAGCCCTAGCCTTAGCCTAGGGGAGCCCTAGCCTAAAGCCTAGGGGTGCCCTAGCCCGAAGGTTAGGGGAGCCCTAGCCTTAGCCTAGGGGAGCCCTAGCCTTAGCCTAGGGGGGCCCTTACCTGAAGCCTAGGGGAGCCCTAGCCTGAAGGCTAGGGGAGCCCTAGCCTTAGCCTAGGGGAGCCCTAGCCTGAAGGCTAGGGGAGCCCTAGCCTTAGCCTAGGGGAGCCCTAGCCTAAAGCCTAGGGGAGCCCTAGCCTGAAGCCTAGGGGAGCCCTAGCCTTAGCCTAGGGGAGCCCTAGCCTTAGCCTAGGGGAGCCCTAGCCTGAAGCCTAGGGGAGCCCTAGCCTGAAGGCTAGGGGAGCCCTAGCCTTAGCCTAGGGGAGCCCTAGCCTGAAGCCTAGGGGAGCCCTAGCCTGAAGGCTAGGGGAGCCCTAGCCTTAGCCTAGGGGAGCCCTAGCCAGAAGCCTAGGGGAGCCCTAGCCTGAAGGCTAGGGGAGCCCTAGCCTTAGCCTAGGGGAGCCCTAGCCGGAAGCCTAGGGGAGCCCTAGCCTGAAGGCTAGGGGAGCCCTAGCCTTAGCCTAGGGGAGCCCTAGCCGGAAGCCTAGGGGAGCCCTAGCCTGAAGGCTAGGGGAGCCCTAGCCTTAGCCTAGGGGAGCCCTAGCCGGAAGCCTAGGGGAGCCCTAGCCTGAAGGCTAGGGGAGCCCTAGCCTTAGCCTAGGGGAGCCCTCGCCGGAAGCCTAGGGGAGCCCTAGCCTGAAGGCTAGGGGAGCCCTAGCCTTAGCCTAGGGGAGCCCTCGCCGGAAGCCTAGGGGAGCCCTAGCCTGAAGGCTAGGGGAGCCCTAGCCTTAGCCTAGGGGAGCCCTCGCCGGAAGCCTAGGGGAGCCCTAGCCTGAAGGCTAGGGGAGCCCTAGCCTTAGCCTAGGGGAGCCCTCGCCGGAAGCCTAGGGGAGCCCTAGCCTTAGCCTAGGGGAGCCCTCGCCGGAAGCCTAGGGGAGCCCTAGCCTGAAGGCTAGGGGAGCCCTAGCCTTAGCCAAGGGGAGCCCTCGCCGGAAGCCTAGGGGTGCCCTAGCCTGAAGGCTAGGGGAGCCCTAGCCTTAGCCTAGGGGAGTCCTCGCCGGAAGCCTAGGGGTGCCCTAGCCTGAAGGCTAGGGGAGCCCTAGCCTTAGCCTAGGGGAGCCCTCGCCGGAAGCCTAGGGGTGCCCTAGCCTGAAGGCTAGGGGAGCCCTAGCCTTAGCCTAGGGGAGCCCTCGCCGGAAGCCTAGGGGTGCCCTAGCCTGAAGGCTAGGGGAGCCCTAGCCTTAGCCTAGGGGAGCCCTCGCCGGAAGCCTAGGGGTGCCCTAGCCTGAAGGCTAGGGGAGCCCTAGCCTTAGCCTAGGGGAGCCCTCGCCGGAAGCCTAGGGGTGCCCTAGCCTGAAGGCTAGGGGAGCCCTAGCCTTAGCCTAGGGGAGCCCTCGCCGGAAGCCTAGGGGTGCCCTAGCCTGAAGGCTAGGGGAGCCCTAGCCTTAGCCTAGGGGAGCCCTCGCCGGAAGCCTAGGGGTGCCCTAGCCTGAAGGCTAGGGGAGCCCTAGCCTTAGCCTAGGGGAGCCCTCGCCGGAAGCCTAGGGGTGCCCTAGCCTGAAGGCTAGGGGAGCCCTAGCCTTAGCCTAGGGGAGCCCTCGCCGGAAGCCTAGGGGTGCCCTAGCCTGAAGGCTAGGGGAGCCCTAGCCTTAGCCTAGGGGAGCCCTCGCCGGAAGCCTAGGGGTGCCCTAGCCTGAAGGCTAGGGGAGCCCTAGCCTTAGCCTAGGGGAGCCCTCGCCGGAAGCCTAGGGGTGCCCTAGGCTGAAGGCTAGGGGAGCCCTAGCCTTAGCCTAGGGGAGCCCTCGCCGGAAGCCTAGGGGTGCCCTAGCCTGAAGACTAGGGGAGGCCTAGCCTTAGCCTAGGGGAGCCCTCGCCGGAAGCCTAGGGGTGCCCTAGCCTGAAGGCTAGGGGAGCCCTAGCCTTAGCCTAGGGGAGCCCTCGCCGGAAGCCTAGGGGTGCCCTAGCCTGAAGGCTAGGGGAGCCCTAGCCTTAGCCTAGGGGAGCCCTCGCCGGAAGCCTAGGGGTGCCCTAGCCTGAAGGCTAGGGGAGCCCTAGCCTTAGCCTAGGGGAGCCCTCGCCGGAAGCCTAGGGGTGCCCTAGCCTGAAGGCTAGGGGAGCCCTAGCCTTAGCCTAGGGGAGCCCTCGCCGGAAGCCTAGGGGTGCCCTAGCCTGAAGGCTAGGGGAGCCCTAGCCTTAGCCTAGGGGAGCCCTCGCCGGAAGCCTAGGGGTGCCCTAGGCTGAAGGCTAGGGGAGCCCTAGCCTTAGCCTAGGGGAGCCCTCGCCGGAAGCCTAGGGGTGCCCTAGCCTGAAGGCTAGGGGAGCCCTAGCCTTAGCCTAGGGGAGCCCTCGCCGGAAGCCTAGGGGTGCCCTAGCCTGAAGGCTAGGGGAGCCCTAGCCTTAGCCTAGGGGAGCCCTCGCCGGAAGCCTAGGGGTGCCCTAGCCTGAAGGCTAGGGGAGCCCTAGCCTTAGCCTAGGGGAGCCCTCGCCGGAAGCCTAGGGGTGCCCTAGCCTGAAGGCTAGGGGAGCCCTAGCCTTAGCCTAGGGGAGCCCTCGCCGGAAGCCTAGGGGTGCCCTAGCCTGAAGGCTAGGGGAGCCCTAGCCTTAGCCTAGGGGAGCCCTCGCCGGAAGCCTAGGGGTGCCCTAGCCTGAAGGCTAGGGGAGCCCTAGCCTTAGGCTAGGGGAGCCCTAGCCTTAGCCTGGGGGAGCCCCCGCCGGAAGCCTAGGGGTGCCCTAGCCTGAAGGCTAGGGGAGCCCTAGCCTTAGCCTAGGGGAGCCTAAAGCCTAGGGGTGCCCTAGCCTGAAGGCTAGGGGAGCCCTAGCCTTAGCCTAGGGGAGCCCTAGCCTTAGCCTAGGGGAGCCTAAAGCCTAGGGGTGCCCTAGCCTGAAGGCTAGGGGAGCCCTAGCCTTAGCCTAGGGGCGCCCTCACCGGAAGCCTAGGGGTGCCCTAGCCTGAAGGCTAGGGGAGCCCTAGCCTTAGCCTAGGGGAGCCCTCGCCGGAAGCCTAGGGGTGCCCTAGCCTGAAGGCTAGGGGAGCCCTAGCCTTAGCCTAGGGGAGCCCTCGCCGGAAGCCTAGGGGTGCCCTAGCCTGAAGGCTAGGGGAGCCCTAGCCTTAGCCTAGGGGAGCCCTCGCCGGAAGCCTAGGGGTGCCCTAGCCTGAAGGCTAGGGGAGCCCTAGCCTTAGCCTAGGGGAGCCCTCGCCGGAAGCCTAGGGGTGCCCTAGCCTGAAGGCTAGGGGAGCCCTAGCCTTAGGCTAGGGGAGCCCTAGCCTTAGCCTAGGGGAGCCCTCGCCGGAAGGCTAGGGGTGCCCTAGCCTGAAGGCTAGGGGAGCCCTAGCCTTAGCCTAGGGGAGCCTAAAGCCTAGGGGTGCCCTAGCCTGAAGGCTAGGGGAGCCCTAGCCTTAGCCTAGGGGAGCCCTAGCCTTAGCCTAGGGGAGCCTAAAGCCTAGGGGTGCCCTAGCCTGAAGGCTAGGGGAGCCCTAGCCTTAGCCTAGGGGAGCCCTAGCCTTTGCCTAGGGGAGCCTAAAGCCTAGGGGTGCCCTAGCCTGAAGGCTAGGGGAGCCCTAGCCTTAGCCTAGGGGAGCCTAGCCTTAGCCTAGGGGAGCATAAAGCCTAGGGGTGCCCTAGCCTGAAGGCTAGGGGAGCCCTAGCCTTAGCCTAGGGGAGCCCTAGCCTTAGCCTAGGGGAGCCTAAAGCCTAGGGGTGCCCTAGCCTGAAGGCTAGGGGAGGCCTAGCCTTAGCCTAGGGGAGCCCTAGCCTTAGCCTAGGGGAGCCTAAAGCCTAGGGGTGCCCTAGCCTGAAGGCTAGGGGAGCCCTAGCCTTAGCCTAGGGGAGCCCTAGCCTTAGCCTAGGGGAGCCTAAAGCCTAGGGGTGCCCTAGCCTGAAGGCTAGGGGAGCCCTAGCCTTAGCCTAGGGGAGCCCTAGCCTTAGCCTAGGGGAGCCTAAAGCCTAGGGGTGCCCTAGCCTGAAGGCTAGGGGAGCCCTAGCCTTAGCCTAGGGGAGCCCTAGCCTAAAGCCTAGGGGGGCCCTAGCCTGAAGGCTAGGGGAGCCCTAGCCTTAGCCTAGGGGAGCCCTAGCCTAAAGCCTAGGGGTGCCCTAGCCTGAAGGCTAGGGGAGCCCTAGCCTTAGCCTAGGGGAGCCCTAGCCTAAAGCCTAGGGGTGCCCTAGCCTGAAGGCTAGGGGAGCCCTAGCCTTAGCCTAGGGGAGCCCTAGCCTAATGCCTAGGGGTGCCCTAGCCTGAAGGCTAGGGGAGCCCTAGCCTTAGCCTAGGGGAGCCCTAGCCTAAAGCCTAGGGGTGCCCTAGCCTGAAGGCTAGGGGAGCCCTAGCCTTAGCCTAGGGGAGCCCTAGCCTAAAGCCTAGGGGTGCCCTAGCCTGAAGGCTACGGGAGCCCTAGCCTTAGCCTAGGGGAGCCCTAGCCTAAAGCCTAGGGGTGCCCTAGCCTGAAGGCTACGGGAGCCCTAGCCTTAGCCTAGGGGAGCCCTAGCCTAAAGCCTAGGGGTGCCCTAGCCTGAAGGCTAGGGGAGCCCTAGCCTTAGCCTAGGGGAGCCCTAGCCTTAGCCTAGGGGAGCCCTCGCCGGAAGCCTAGGGGTGCCCTAGCCTGAAGGCTAGGGGAGCCCTAGCCTTAGCCTAGGGGAGCCCTCGCCGGAAGCCTAGGGGTGCCCTAGCCTGAAGGCTAGGGGAGCCCTAGCCTTAGCCTAGGGTAGCCCTGGCCGGAAGCCTAGGGGTGCCCTAGCCTGAAGGCTAGGGGAGCCCTAGCCTTAGCCTAGGGGAGCCCTCGCCGGAAGCCTAGGGGTGCCCTAGCCTGAAGGCTAGGGGAGCCCTAGCCTTAGCCTAGGGGAGCCCTCGCCGGAAGCCTAGGGGTGCCCTAGCCTGAAGGCTAGGGGAGCCCTAGCCTTAGCCTAGGGGAGCCCTCGCCGGAAGCCTAGGGGTGCCCTAGCCTGAAGGCTAGGGGAGCCCTAGCCTTAGGCTAGGGGAGCCCTAGCCTTAGCCTGGGGGAGCCCTCGCCTGAAGCCTAGGGGTGCCCTAGCCTGAAGGCTAGGGGAGCCCTAGCCTTAGCCTAGGGGAGACTAAAGCCTAGGGGTGCCCTAGCCTGAAGGCTAGGGGAACCCTAGCCTTAGCCTAGGGGAGCCCTAGCCTTAGCCTAGGGGAGCCTAAAGCCTAGGGGTGCCCTAGCCTGAAGGCTAGGGGAGCCCTAGCCTTAGCCTAGGGGAGCCCTCGCCGGAAGCCTAGGGGTGCCCTAGCCTGAAGGCTAGGGGAGCCCTAGCCTTAGCCTAGGGGAGCCCTCGCCGGAAGCCTAGGGGTGCCCTAGCCTGAAGGCTAGGGGAGCCCTAGCCTTAGCCTAGGGGAGCCCTCGCCGGAAGCCTAGGGGTGCCCTAGCCTGAAGGCTAGGGGAGCCCTAGCCTTAGCCTAGGGGAGCCCTCGCTGGAAGCCTAGGGGTGCCCTAGCCTGAAGGCTAGGGGAGCCCTAGCCTTAGCCTAGGGGAGCCCTCGCCGGAAGCCTAGGGGTGCCCTAGCCTGAAGGCTAGGGGAGCCCTAGCCTTAGCCTAGGGGAGCCCTCGCCGGAAGCCTAGGGGTGCCCTAGCCTGAAGGTTAGGGGAGCCCTAGCCTTAGCCTAGGGGAGCCCTCGCCGGAAGCCTAGGGGTGCCCTAGCCTGAAGGCTAGGGGAGCCCTAGCCTTAGCCTAGGGGAGCCCTCGCCGGAAGCCTAGGGGTGCCCTAGCCTGAAGGCTAGGGGAGCCCTAGCCTTAGGCTAGGGGAGCCCTAGCCTTAGCCTAGGGGAGCCCTCGCCGGAAGGCTAGGGGTGCCCTAGCCTGAAGGCTAGGGGAGCCCTAGCCTTAGCCTAGGGGAGCCTAAAGGCTAGGGGTGCCCTAGCCTGAAGGCTAGGGGAGCCCTAGCCTTAGCCTAGGGGAGCCCTAGCCTTAGCCTAGGGGAGCCTAAAGCCTAGGGGTGCCCTAGCCTGAAGGCTAGGGGAGCCCTAGCCTTAGCCTAGGGGAGCCTTAGCCTTTGCCTAGGGGAGCCTAAAGCCTAGGGGTGCCCTAGCCTGAAGGCTAGGGGAGCCCTAGCCTTAGCCTAGGGGAGCCCTAGCCTTAGCCTAGGGGAGCCTAAAGCCTAGGGGTGCCCTAGCCTGAAGGCTAGGGTAGCCCTAGCCTTAGCCTAGGGTGCCCTAGCCTTAGCCTAGGGGAGCCTAAAGCCTAGGGGTGCCCTAGCCTGAAGGCTAGGGGAGCCCTAGCCTTAGCCTAGGGGAGCCCTAGCCTTAGCCTAGGGGAGCCTAAAGCCTAGGGGTGCCCTAGCCTGAAGGCTAGGGGAGCCCTAGCCTTAGCCTAGGGGAGCCCTAGCCTTAGCCTAGGGGAGCCTAAAGCCTAGGGGTGCCCTAGCCTGAAGGCTAGGGGAGCCCTAGCCTTAGCCTAGGGGAGCCCTAGCCTTAGCCTAGGGGAGCCTAAAGCCTAGGGGTGCCCTAGCCTGAAGGCTAGGGGAGCCCTAGCCTTAGCCTAGGGGAGCCCTAGCCTAAAGCCTAGGGGGGCCCTAGCCTGAAGGCTAGGGGAGCCCTAGCCTTAGCCTAGGGGAGCCCTAGCCTAAAGCCTAGGGGTGCCCTAGCCTGAAGGCTAGGGGAGCCCTAGCCTTAGCCTAGGGGAGCCCTAGCCTAAAGCCTAGGGGTGCCCTAGCCTGAAGGCTAGGGGAGCCCTAGCCTTAGCCTAGGGGAGCCCCAGCCTAATGCCTAGGGGTGCCCTAGCCTGAAGGCTAGGGGAGCCCTAGCCTTAGCCTAGGGGAGCCCTAGCCTAAAGCCTAGGGGTGCCCTAGCCTGAAGGCTAGGGGAGCCCTAGCCTTAGCCTAGGGGAGCCCTAGCCTAAAGCCTAGGGGTGCCCTAGCCTGAAGGCTACGGGAGCCCTAGCCTTAGCCTAGGGGAGCCCTAGCCTAAAGCCTAGGGGTGCCCTAGCCTGAAGGCTAGGGGAGCCCTAGCCTTAGCCTAGGGGAGCCCTAGCCTTAGCCTAGGGGAGCCCTAGCCTGAAGCCTAGGGGAGCCCTAGCCTGAAGGCTAGGGGAGCCCTAGCCTTAGCCTAGGGGAGCCCTAGCCTGAAGGCTAGGGGAGCCCTAGCCTTAGCCTAGGGGAACCCTAACCTAAAGCCTAGGGGAGCCCTAGCCTGAAGGCTAGGGGAGCCCTAGCCTTAGCCTAGGGGAGCCCTAGCCTTAGCCTAGGGGAGCCCTAGCCGGAAGCCTAGGGGAGCCCTAGCCTGAAGGCTAGGGGAGCCCTAGCCTTAGCCTAGGGGAGCCCTAGCCGGAAGCCTAGGGGAGCCCTAGCCTGAAGGCTAGGGGAGCCCTAGCCTTAGCCTAGGGGAGCCCTAGCCGGAAGCCTAGGGGTGCCCTAGCCTGAAGGCTAGGGGAGCCCTAGCCTTAGCCTAGGGGAGCCCTAGCCGGAAGCCTAGGGGTGCCCTAGCCTGAAGGCTAGCGGAGCCCTAGCCTTAGCCTAGGGGAGCCCTAGCCGGAAGCCTAGGGGTGCCCTAGCCTGAAGGCTAGGGGAGCCCTAGCCTTAGCCTAGGGGAGCCCTCGCCGGACGCCTAGGGGTGCCCTAGCCTGAAGGCTAGGGGAGCCCTAGCCTTAGCCTAGGGGAGCCCTCGCCGGAAGCCTAGGGGTGCCCTAGCCTGAAGGCTAGGGGAGCCCTAGCCTTAGCCTAGGGGAGCCCTCGCCGGAAGCCTAGGGGTGCCCTAGCCTGAAGGGTAGGGGAGCCCTAGCCTTAGCCTAGGGGAGCCCTCGCCGGAAGCCTAGGGGTGCCCTAGCCTGAAGGCTAGGGGAGCCCTAGCCTTAGCCTAGGGGAGCCCTCGCCGGAAGCCTAGGGGTGCCCTAGCCTGAAGGCTAGGGGAACCCTAGCCTTAGCCTAGGGGAGCCCTCGCCGGAAGCCTAGGGGTGCCCTAGCCTGAAGGCTAGGGGAGCCCTAGCCTTAGCCTAGGGGAGCCCTCGCCGGAAGCCTAGGGGTGCCCTAGCCTGAAGGCTAGGGGAGCCCTAGCCTTAGCCTAGGGGAGCCCTCGCCGGAAGCCTAGGGGTGCCCTAGCCTGAAGGCTAGGGGAGCCCTAGCCTTAGCCTAGGGGAGCCCTCGCCGGAAGCCTAGGGGTGCCCTAGCCTGAAGGCTAGGGGAGCCCTAGCCTTAGCCTAGGGGAGCCCTCGCCGGAAGCCTAGGGGTGCCCTAGCCTGAAGGCTAGGGGAGCCCTAGCCTTAGCCTAGGGGAGCCCTCGCCGGAAGCCTAGGGGTGCCCTAGCCTGAAGGCTAGGGGAGCCCTAGCCTTAGCCTAGGGGAGCCCTCGCCGGAAGCCTAGGGGTGCCCTAGCCTGAAGGCTAGGGGAGCCCTAGCCTTAGCCTAGGGGAGCCCTCGCCGGAAGCCTAGGGGTGCCCTAGCCTGAAGGCTAGGGGAGCCCTAGCCTTAGCCTTGGGGAGCCCTCGCCGGAAGCCTAGGGGTGCCCTAGCCTGAAGGCTAGGGGAGCCCTAGCCTTAGCCTAGGGGAGCCCTCGCCGGAAGCCTAGGGGTGCCCTAGCCTGATGGCTAGGGGAGCCCTAGCCTTAGCCTAGGGGAGCCCTCGCCGGAAGCCTAGGGGTGCCCTAGCCTGAAGGCTAGGGGAGCCCTAGCCTTAGCCTAGGGGAGCCCTCGCCGGAAGCCTAGGGGTGCCCTAGCCTGAAGGCTAGGGGAGCCCTAGCCTTAGCCTAGGGGAGCCCTCGCCGGAAGCCTAGGGGTGCCCTAGCCTGAAGGCTAGGGGAGCCCTAGCCTTAGCCTAGGGGAGCCCTCGCCGGAAGCCTAGGGGTGCCCTAGCCTGAAGGCTAGGGGAGCCCTAGCCTTAGCCTAGGGGAGCCCTCGCCGGAAGCCTAGGGGTGCCCTAGCCTGAAGGCTAGGGGAGCCCTAGCCTTAGCCTAGGGGAGCCCTCGCCGGAAGCCTAGGGGTGCCCTAGCCTGAAGGCTAGGGGAGCCCTAGCCTTAGCCTAGGGGAGCCCTCGCCGGAAGCCTAGGGGTGCCCTAGCCTGAAGGCTAGGGGAGCCCTAGCCTTAGCCTAGGGGAGCCCTCGTCGGAAGCCTAGGGGTGCCCTAGCCTGAAGGCTAGGGGAGCCCTAGCCTTAGCCTAGGGGAGCCCTCGCCGGAAGCCTAGGGGTGCCCTAGCCTGAAGGCTAGGGGAGCCCTAGCCTTAGCCTAGGGGAGCCCTCGCCGGAAGCCTAGGGGTGCCCTATCCTGAAGGCTAGGGGAGCCCTAGCCTTAGCCTAGGGGAGCCCTCGCCGGAAGCCTAGGGGTGCCCTAGCCTGAAGGCTAGGGGAGCCCTAGCCTTAGCCTAGGGAGCCCTCGCCAGAAGCCTAGGGGTGCCCTAGCCTGAAGGCTAGGGGAGCCCTAGCCTTAGCCTAGGGGAGCCCTCGCCGGAAGCCTAGGGGTGCCCTAGCCTGAAGGCTAGGGGAGCCCTAGCCTTAGCCTAGGGGAGCCCTCGTCGGAAGCCTAGGGGTGCCCTAGCCTGAAGGCTAGGGGAGCCCTAGCCTTAGCCTAGGGGATCAATCGCCGGAAGCCTAGGGGTGCCCTAGCCTGAAGGCTAGGGGAGCCCTAGCCTTAGCCTAGGGGAGCCCTCGCCGGAAGCCTAGGGGTGCCCTAGCCTGAAGGCTAGGGGAGCCCTAGCCTTAGCCTAGGGGAGCCTAAAGCCTAGGGGTGCCCTAGCCTGAAGGCTAGGGGAGCCCTAGCCTTAGCCTAGGGGAGCCCTAGCCTTAGCCTAGGGGAGCCTAAAGCCTAGGGGTGCCCTAGCCTGAAGGCTAGGGGAGCCCTAGCCTTAGCCTAGGGGAGCCCTAGCCTTAGCCTAGGGGAGCCTAAAGCCTAGGGGTGCCCTAGCCTGAAGGCTAGGGGAGCCCTAGCCTTAGCCTAGGGGAGCCCTAGCCTTAGCCTAGGGGAGCCTAAAGCCTAGGGGTGCCCTAGTCTGAAGGCTAGGGGAGCCCTAGCCTTAGCCTAGGGGAGCCCTAGCCTTAGCCTAGGGGAGCCTAAAGCCTAGGGGTGCCCTAGCCTGAAGGCTAGGGGAGCCCTAGCCTTAGCCTAGGGGAGCCCTAGCCTTAGCCTAGGGGAGCCTAAAGCCTAGGGGTGCCCTAGCCTGAAGGCTAGGGGAGCCCTAGCCTTAGCCTAGGGGAGCCCTAGCCTTAGCCTAGGGGAGCCTAAAGCCTAGGGGTGCCCTAGCCTGAAGGCTAGGGGAGCCCTAGCCTTAGCCTAGGGTAGCCCTAGCCTTAGCCTAGGGGAGCCTAAAGCCTAGGGGTGCCCTAGCCTGAAGGCTAGGGGAGCCCTAGCCTTAGCCTAGGGGAGCCTAAAGCCTAGGGGTGCCCTAGCCTGAAGGCTAGGGGAGCCCTAGCCTTAGCCTAGGGGAGCCCTAGCCTAAAGCCTAGGGGTGCCCTAGCCTGAAGGCTAGGGGAGCCCTAGCCTTAGCCTAGGGGAGCCCTAGCCTAAAGCCTAGGGGTGCCCTAGCCTGAAGGCTAGGGGAGCCCTAGCCTTAGCCTAGGGGAGCCCTAGCCTAAAGCCTAGGGGTGCCCTAGCCTGAAGGCTAGGGGAGCCCTAGCATTAGCCTAGGGGAGCCCTAGCCTAAAGCCTAGGGGTGCCCTAGCCTGAAGGCTAGGGGAGCCCTAGCCTTAGCCTAGGGGAGCCCTAGCCTAAAGCCTAGGGGTGCCCTAGCCTGAAGGCTAGGGGAGCCCTAGCCTTAGCCTAGGGGAGCCCTAGCCTAAAGCCTAGGGGTGCCCTAGCCTGAAGGCTCGGGGAGCCCTAGCCTTAGCCTAGGGGAGCCCTAGCCTAAAGCCTAGGGGTGCCCTAGCCTGAAGGCTAGGGGAGCCCTAGCCTTAGCCTAGGGGAGCCCTAGCCTAAAGCCTAGGGGTGCCCTAGCCTGAAGGCTAGGGGAGCCCTAGCCTTAGCCTAGGGGAGCCCTAGCCTAAAGCCTAGGGGTGCCCTAGCCTGAAGGCTAGGGGAGCCCTAGCCTTAGCCTAGGGGAGCCCTAGCCTAAAGCCTAGGGGTGCCCTAGCCTGAAGGCTAGGGGAGCCCTAGCCTTAGCCTAGGGGAGCCCTAGCCTAAAGCCTAGGGGTGCCCTAGCCTGAAGGCTAGGGGAGCCTTAGCCTTAGCCTACGGGAGCCCTAGCCTAAAGCCTAGGGGTGCCCTAGCCTGAAGGCTAGGGGAGCCCTAGCCTTAGCATAGGGGAGCCTAAAGCCTAGGGGTGCCCTAGCCTGAAGGCTAGGGGAGCCCTAGCCTTAGCCTAGGGGAGCCTAAAGCCTAGGGGTGCCCTAGCCTGAAGGCTAGGGGAGCCCTAGCCTTAGCCTAGGGGAGCCTAAAGCCTAGGGGTGCCCTAGCCTGAAGGCAAGGGGAGCCCTAGCCTTAGCCTAGGGGAGCCTAAAGCCTAGGGGTGCCCTAGCCTGAAGGCTAGGGGAGCCCTAGCCTTAGCCTAGGGGAGCCTAAAGCCTAGGGGTGCCCTAGCCTGAAGGCTAGGGGAGCCCTAGCCTTAGCCTAGGGGAGCCTAAAGCCTAGGGGTGCCCTAGCCTGAAGGCTAGGGGAGCCCTAGCCTTAGCCTAGGGGAGCCTAAAGCCTAGGGGTGCCCTAGCCTGAAGGCTAGGGGAGCCCTAGCCTTAGCCTAGGGGAGCCCTAGCCTAAAGCCTAGGGGTGCCCTAGCCTGAAGGCTAGGGGAGCCCTAGCCTTAGCCTAGGGGAGCCCTAGCCTAAAGCCTAGGGGTGCCCTAGCCTGAAGGCTAGGGGAGCCCTAGCCTTAGCCTAGGGGAGCCCTAGCCTAAAGCCTAGGGGTGCCCTAGCCTGAAGGCTAGGGGAGCCCTAGCCTTAGCCTAGGGGAGCCCTAGCCTAAAGCCTAGGGGTGCCCTAGCCTGAAGGCTAGGGGAGCCCTAGCCTTAGCCTAGGGGAGCCCTAGCCTAAAGCCTAGGGGTGCCCTAGCCTGAAGGCTAGGGGAGCCCTAGCCTTAGCCTTGGGGAGCCCTAGCCTAAAGTCTAGGGGTGCCCTAGCCTGAAGGCTAGGGGAGCCCTAGCCTTAGCCCAGGGGAGCCCTAGCCTAAAGCCTAGGGGTGCCCTAGCCTGAAGGCTAGGGGAGCCCTAGCCTTAGCCTAGGGGAGCCCTAGCCTAAAGCCTAGTGGTGCCCTAGCCTGAAGGCTAGGGGAGCCCTAGCCTTAGCCTAGGGGAGCCCTAGCCTAAAGCCTAGGGGTGCCCTAGCCTGAAGGCTAGGGGAGCCCTAGCCTTAGCCTAGGGGAGCCCTAGCCTAAAGCCTAGGGGAGCCCTAGCCTTAGCCTAGGGGAGCCTAAAGCCTAGGGTTGCCCTAGCCTGAAGGCTAGGGGAGCCCTAGCCTTAGCCTAGGGGAGCCCTAGCCTTAGCCTAGGGGAGCCTAAAGCCTAGGGGTGCCCTAGCCTGAAGGCTAGGGGAGCCCTAGCCTTAGCCTAGGGGAGCCCTAGCCTTAGCCTAGGGGAGCCTAAAGCCTAGGGGTGCCCTAGCCTGAAGGCTAGGGGAGCCCTAGCCTTAGCCTAGGGGAGCCCTAGCCTTAGCCTAGGGGAGCCTAAAGCCTAGGGGTGCCCTAGCCTGAAGGCTAGGGGAGCCCTAGCCTTAGCCTAGGGGAGCCCTAGCCTTAGCCTAGGGGAGCCTAAAGCCTAGGGGTGCCCTAGCCTGAAGGCTAGGGGAGCCCTAGCCTTAGCCTAGGGGAGCCCTAGCCTTAGCCTAGGGGAGCCTAAAGCCTAGGGGTGCCCTAGTGAAGGCTAGGGGAGCCCTAGCCTTAGCCTAGGGGAGCCCTAGCGTTAGCCTAGGGGAGCCTAAAGCCTAGGGGTGCCCTAGCCTGAAGGCTAGGGGAGCCCTAGCCTTAGCCTAGGGGAGCCCTAGCCTTAGCCTAGGGGAGCCTAAAGCCTAGGGGTGCCCTAGCCTGAAGGCTAGGGGAGCCCTAGCCTTAGCCTAGGGGAGCCCTAGCCTTAGCCTAGGGGAGCCTAAAGCCTAGGGGTGCCCTAGCCTGAAGGCTAGGGGAGCCCTAGCCTTAGCCTAGGGGAGCCCTAGCCTTAGCCTAGGGGAGCCTAAAGCCTAGGGGTGCCCTAGCCTGAAGGCTAGGGGAGCCCTAGCCTTAGCCTAGGGGAGCCTAAAGCCTAGGGGTGCCCTAGCCTGAAGGCTAGGGGAGCCCTAGCCTTAGCCTAGGGGAGCCCTAGCCTAAAGCCTAGGGGTGCCCTAGCCTGAAGGCTAGGGGAGCCCTAGCCTTAGCCTAGGGGAGCCCTAGCCTAAAGCCTAGGGGTGCCCTAGCCTGAAGGCTAGGGGAGCCCTAGCCTTAGCCTAGGGGAGCCCTAGCCTAAAGCCTAGGGGTGCCCTAGCCTGAAGGCTAGGGGAGCCCTAGCCTTAGCCTAGGGGAGCCCTGGCCTAAAGCCTAGGGGTGCCCTAGCCTGAAGGCTAGGGGAGCCCTAGCCTTAGCCTAGGGGAGCCCTAGCCTGAAGGCTCGGGGAGCCCTAGCCTTAGCCTAGGGGAGCCCTAGCCTAAAGCCTAGGGGTGCCCTAGCCTGAAGGCTCGGGGAGCCCTAGCCTTAGCCTAGGGGAGCCCTAGCCTAAAGCCTAGGGGTGCCCTAGCCTGAAGGCTAGGGGAGCCCTAGCCTTAGCCTAGGGGAGCCCTAGCCTAAAGCCTAGGGGTGCCCTAGCCTGAAGGCTAGGGGAGCCCTAGCCTTAGCCTAGGGGAGCCCTAGCCTAAAGCCTAGGGGTGCCCTAGCCTGAAGGCTAGGGGAGCCCTAGCCTTAGCCTAGGGGAGCCCTAGCCTAAAGCCTAGGGGTGCCCTAGCCTGAAGGCTAGGGGAGCCCTAGCCTTAGCCTAGGGGAGCCCTAGCCTAAAGCCTAGGGGTGCCCTAGCCTGAAGGCTAGGGGAGCCCTAGCCTTAGCCTAGGGGAGCCCTAGCCTAAAGCCTAGGGGTGCCCTAGCCTGAAGGCTAGGGGAGCCCTAGCCTTAGCCTAGGGGAGCCTAAAGCCTAGGGGTGCCCTAGCCTGAAGGCTAGGGGAGCCCTAGCCTTAGCCTAGGGGAGCCTAAAGCCTAGGGGTGCCCTAGCCTGAAGGCTAGGGGAGCCCTAGCCTTAGCCTAGGGGAGCCTAAAGCCTAGGGGTGCCCTAGCCTGAAGGCTAGGGGAGCCCTAGCCTTAGCCTAGGGGAGCCTAAAGCCTAGGGGTGCCCTAGCCTGAAGGCTAGGGGAGCCCTAGCCTTAGCCTAGGGGAGCCTAAAGCCTAGGGGTGCCCTAGCCTGAAGGCTAGGGGAGCCCTAGCCTTAGCCTAGGGGAGCCTAAAGCCTAGGGGTGCCCTAGCCTGAAGGCTAGGGGAGCCCTAGCCTTAGCCTAGGGGAGCCTAAAGCCTAGGGGTGCCCTAGCCTGAAGGCTAGGGGAGCCCTAGCCTTAGCCTAGGGGAGCCCTAGCCTAAAGCCTAGGGGTGCCCTAGCCTGAAGGCTAGGGGAGCCCTAGCCTTAGCCTAGGGGAGCCCTAGCCTAAAGCCTAGGGGTGCCCTAGCCTGAAGGCTAGGGGAGCCCTAGCCTTAGCCTAGGGGAGCCCTAGCCTAAAGCCTAGGGGTGCCCTAGCCTGAAGGCTAGGGGAGCCCTAGCCTTAGCCTAGGGGAGCCCTAGCCTAAAGCCTAGGGGTGCCCTAGCCTGAAGGCTAGGGGAGCCCTAGCCTTAGCCTAGGGGAGCCCTAGCCTAAAGCCTAGGGGTGCCCTAGCCTGAAGGCTAGGGGAGCCCTAGCCTTAGCCTAGGGGAGCCCTAACCTAAAGCCTAGGGGTGCCCTAGCCTGAAGGCTAGGGGAGCCCTAGCCTTAGCCTAGGGGAGCCCTAGCCTAACGCCTAGGGGTGCCCTAGCCTGAAGGCTAGGGGAGCCCTAGCCTTAGCCTAGGGGAGCCCTAGCCTAAAGCCTAGGGGTGCCCTAGCCTGAAGGCTAGGGGAGCCCTAGCCTTAGCCTAGGGGAGCCCTAGCCTAAAGCCTAGGGGTGCCCTAGCCTGAAGGCTAGGGGAGCCCTAGCCTTAGCCTAGGGGAGCCTAAAGCCTAGGGGTGCCCTAGCCTGAAGGCTAGGGGAGCCCTAGCCTTAGCCTAGGGGAGCCTAAAGCCTAGGGGTGCCCTAGCCTGAAGGCTAGGGGAGCCCTAGCCTTAGCCTAGGGGAGCCTAAAGCCTAGGGGTGCCCTAGCCTGAAGGCTAGGGGAGCCCTAGCCTTAGCCTAGGGGAGCCTAAAGCCTAGGGGTGCCCTAGCCTGAAGGCTAGGGGAGCCCTAGCCTTAGCCTAGGGGAGCCTAAAGCCTAGGGGTGCCCTAGCCTGAAGGCTAGGGGAGCCCTAGCCTTAGCCTAGGGGAGCCTAAAGCCTAGGGGTGCCCTAGCCTGAAGGCTAGGGGAGCCCTAGCCTTAGCCTAGGGGAGCCCTAGCCTAAAGCCTAGGGGTGCCCTAGCCTGAAGGCTAGGGGAGCCCTAGCCTTAGCCTAGGGGAGCCCTAGCCTAAAGCCTAGGGGTGCCCTAGCCTGAAGGCTAGGGGAGCCCTAGCCTTAGCCTAGGGGAGCCCTAGCCTAAAGCCTAGGGGTGCCCTAGCCTAAAGGCTAGGGGAGCCCTAGCCTTAGCCTAGGGGAGCCCTAGCCTAAAGCCTAGGGGTGCCCTAGCCTGAAGGCTAGGGGAGCCCTAGCCTTAGCCTAGGGGAGCCTAAAGCCTAGGGGTGCCCTAGCCTGAAGGCTAGGGGAGCCCTAGCCTTAGCCTAGGGGAGCCCTAGCCTAAAGCCTAGGGGTGCCCTAGCCTGAAGGCTAGGGGAGCCCTAGCCTTAGCCTAGGGGAGCCCTAGCCTAAAGCCTAGGGGTGCCCTAGCCTGAAGGCTAGGGGAGCCCTAGCCTTAGCCTAGGGGAGCCCTAGCCTAAAGCCTAGGGGTGCCCTAGCCTGAAGGCTAGGGGAGCCTAGCCTTAGCCTAGGGGAGCCCTGGCCTAAAGCCTAGGGGTGCCCTAGCCTGAAGGCTAGGGGAGCCCTAGCCTTAGCCTAGGGGAGCCCTAGCCTGAAGGCTCGGGGAGCCCTAGCCTTAGCCTAGGGGAGCCCTAGCCTAAAGCCTAGGGGTGCCCTAGCCTGAAGGCTCGGGGAGCCCTAGCCTTAGCCTAGGGGAGCCCTAGCCTAAAGCCTAGGGGTGCCCTAGCCTGAAGGCTAGGGGAGCCCTAGCCTTAGCCTAGGGGAGCCCTAGCCTAAAGCCTAGGGGTGCCCTAGCCTGAAGGCTAGGGGAGCCCTAGCCTTAGCCTAGGGGAGCCCTAGCCTAAAGCCTAGGGGTGCCCTAGCCTGAAGGCTAGGGGAGCCCTAGCCTTAGCCTAGGGGAGCCCTAGCCTAAAGCCTAGGGGTGCCCTAGCCTGAAGGCTAGGGGAGCCCTAGCCTTAGCCTAGGGGAGCCCTAGCCTAAAGCCTAGGGGTGCCCTAGCCTGAAGGCTAGGGGAGCCCTAGCCTTAGCCTAGGGGAGCCCTAGCCTAAAGCCTAGGGGTGCCCTAGCCTGAAGGCTAGGGGAGCCCTAGCCTTAGCCTAGGGGAGCCTAAAGCCTAGGGGTGCCCTAGCCTGAAGGCTAGGGGAGCCCTAGCCTTAGCCTAGGGGAGCCTAAAGCCTAGGGGTGCCCTAGCCTGAAGGCTAGGGGAGCCCTAGCCTTAGCCTAGGGGAGCCTAAAGCCTAGGGGTGCCCTAGCCTGAAGGCTAGGGGAGCCCTAGCCTTAGCCTAGGGGAGCCTAAAGCCTAGGGGTGCCCTAGCCTGAAGGCTAGGGGAGCCCTAGCCTTAGCCTAGGGGAGCCTAAAGCCTAGGGGTGCCCTAGCCTGAAGGCTAGGGGAGCCCTAGCCTTAGCCTAGGGGAGCCTAAAGCCTAGGGGTGCCCTAGCCTGAAGGCTAGGGGAGCCCTAGCCTTAGCCTAGGGGAGCCTAAAGCCTAGGGGTGCCCTAGCCTGAAGGCTAGGGGAGCCCTAGCCTTAGCCTAGGGGAGCCCTAGCCTAAAGCCTAGGGGTGCCCTAGCCTGAAGGCTAGGGGAGCCCTAGCCTTAGCCTAGGGGAGCCCTAGCCTAAAGCCTAGGGGTGCCCTAGCCTGAAGGCTAGGGGAGCCCTAGCCTTAGCCTAGGGGAGCCCTAGCCTAAAGCCTAGGGGTGCCCTAGCCTGAAGGCTAGGGGAGCCCTAGCCTTAGCCTAGGGGAGCCCTAGCCTAAAGCCTAGGGGTGCCCTAGCCTGAAGGCTAGGGGAGCCCTAGCCTTAGCCTAGGGGAGCCCTAGCCTAAAGCCTAGGGGTGCCCTAGCCTGAAGGCTAGGGGAGCCCTAGCCTTAGCCCAGGGGAGCCCTAGCCTAAAGCCTAGGGGTGCCCTAGCCTGAAGGCTAGGGGAGCCCTAGCCTTAGCCCAGGGGAGCCCTAGCCTAAAGCCTAGGGGTGCCCTAGCCTGAAGGCTAGGGGAGCCCTAGCCTTAGCCCAGGGGAGCCCTAGCCTAAAGCCTAGGGGTGCCCTAGCCTGAAGGCTAGGGGAGCCCTAGCCTTAGCCTAGGGGAGCCCTAACCTAAAGCCTAGGGGTGCCCTAGCCTGAAGGCTAGGGGAGCCCTAGCCTTAGCCTAGGGGAGCCCTAGCCTAACGCCTAGGGGTGCCCTAGCCTGAAGGCTAGGGGAGCCCTAGCCTTAGCCTAGGGGAGCCCCTAGCCTAAAGCCTAGGGGTGCCCTAGCCTGAAGGCTAGGGGAGCCCTAGCCTTAGCCTAGGGGAGCCCTAGCCTAAAGCCTAGGGGTGCCCTAGCCTGAAGGCTAGGGGAGCCCTAGCCTTAGCCTAGGGGAGCCTAAAGCCTAGGGGTGCCCTAGCCTGAAGGCTAGGGGAGCCCTAGCCTTAGCCTAGGGGAGCCTAAAGCCTAGGGGTGCCCTAGCCTGAAGGCTAGGGGAGCCCTAGCCTTAGCCTAGGGGAGCCTAAAGCCTAGGGGTGCCCTAGCCTGAAGGCTAGGGGAGCCCTAGCCTTAGCCTAGGGGAGCCTAAAGCCTAGGGGTGCCCTAGCCTGAAGGCTAGGGGAGCCCTAGCCTTAGCCTAGGGTAGCCTAAAGCCTAGGGGTGCCCTAGCCTGAAGGCTAGGGGAGCCCTAGCCTTAGCCTAGGGGAGCCTAAAGCCTAGGGGTGCCCTAGCCTGAAGGCTAGGGGAGCCCTAGCCTTAGCCTAGGGGAGCCTAAAGCCTAGGGGTGCCCTAGCCTGAAGGCTAGGGGAGCCAGCCTTAGCCTAGGGGAGCCTAAAGCCTTGGGGTGCCCAAGCCTGAAGGCTCGGGGAGCCCTAGCCTTAGCCTAGGGGAGCCTAAAGCCTAGGGGTGCCCTAGCCTGAAGGCTAGGGGAGCCCTAGCCTTAGCCTAGGGGAGCCCTGGCCTAAAGCCTAGGGGTGCCCTAGCCTGAAGGCTAGGGGAGCCCTAGCCTTAGCCTAGGGGAGCCCTGGCCTAAAGCCTAGGGGTGCCCTAGCCTGAAGGCTAGGGGAGCCCTAGCCTTAGCCTAGGGGAGCCCTGGCCTAAAGCCTAGGGGTGCCCTAGCCTGAAGGCTAGGGGAGCCCTAGCCTTAGCCTAGGGGAGCCCTGGCCTAAAGCCTAGGGGTGCCCTAGCCTGAAGGCTAGGGGTGCCCTAGCCTTAGCCTAGGGGAGCCCTGGCCTAAAGCCTAGGGGTGCCCTAGCCTGAAGGCTAGGGGAGCCCTAGCCTTAGCCTAGGGGAGCCCTGGCCTAAAGCCTAGGGGTGCCCTAGCCTGAAGTCTAGGGGAGCCCTAGCCTTAGCCTAGGGGAGCCCTGGCCTAAAGCCTAGGGGTGCCCTAGCCTGAAGGCTAGGGGAGCCCTAGCCTTAGCCTAGGGGAGCCCTGGCCTAAAGCCTAGGGGTGCCCTAGCCTGAAGGCTAGGGGAGCCCTAGCCTTAGCCTAGGGGAGCCCTGGCCTAAAGCCTAGGGGTGCCCTAGCCTGAAGGCTAGGGGAGCCCTAGCCTTAGCCTAGGGGAGCCCTGGCCTAAAGCCTAGGGGTGCCCTAGCCTGAAGGCTAGGGGAGCCCTAGCCTTAGCCTAGGGGAGCCCTGGCCTAAAGCCTAGGGGTGCCCTAGCCTGAAGGCTAGGGGAGCCCTAGCCTTAGCCTAGGGGAGCCCTGGCCTAAAGCCTAGGGGTGCCCTAGCCTGAAGGCTAGGGGAGCCCTAGCCTTATCCTAGGGGAGCCCTGGCCTAAAGCCTAGGGGTGCCCTAGCCTGAAGGCTAGGGGAGAGCCCTAGCCTTAGCCTAGGGGAGCCCTGGCCTAAAGCCTAGGGGTGCCCTAGCCTGAAGGCTAGGGGAGCCCTAGCCTTAGCCTAGGGGAGCCCTGGCCTAAAGCCTAGGGGTGCCCTAGCCTGAAGGCTAGGGGAGCCCTAGCCTTAGCCTAGGGGAGCCCTGGCCTAAAGCCTAGGGGTGCCCTAGCCTGAAGGCTAGGGGAGCCCTAGCCTTAGCTAGGGGAGCCCTGGCCTTAGCCTAGGGGAGCCCTAGCCTTAGCCTAGGGGAGCCTAAAGCCTAGGGGTGCCCTAGCCTGAAGGCTAGGGGAGCCCTAGCCTTAGCTTAGGGGAGCCCTAGCCTTAGCCTAGGGGAGCCTAAAGCCTAGGGGTGCCCTAGCCTGAAGGCTAGGGGAGCCCTAGCCTTAGCCTAGGGGAGCCCTAGCCTTAGCCTAGGGAGCCTAAAGCCTAGGGGTGCCCTAGCCTGAAGGCTAGGGGAGCCCTAGCCTTAGCCTAGGGGAGCCCTAGCCTTAGCCTAGGGGAGCCCTAGCCTTAGCCTAGGGGAGCCTAAAGCCTAGGGTTGCCCTAGCTTGAAGGCTAGGGGAGCCCTAGCCTTAGCCTAGGGGAGCCCTAGCCTTAGCCTAGGGGAGCCTAAAGCCTAGGGGTGCCCTAGCCTGAAGGCTAGGGGAGCCCTAGCCTTAGCCTAGGGGAGCCCTAGCCTTAGCCTAGGGGAGCCTAAAGCCTAGGGGTGCCCTAGCCTGAAGGCTAGGGGAGCCCTAGCCTTAGCCTAGGGGAGCCCTAGCCTTAGCCTAGGGGAGCCTAAAGCCTAGGGGTGCCCTAGCCTGAAGGCTAGGGGAGCCCTAGCCTTAGCCTAGGGGAGCCCTAGCCTTAGCCTAGGGGAGCCTAAAGCCTAGGGGTGCCCTAGCCTGAAGGCTAGGGGAGCCCTAGCCTTAGCCTAAGGGAGCCCTAGCCTTAGCCTAGGGGAGCCTAAAGCCTAGGGGTGCCCTAGCCTGAAGGCTAGGGGAGCCCTAGCCTTAGCCTAGGGGAGCCCTAGCCTTAGCCTAGGGGAGCCTAAAGCCTAGGGGTGCCCTAGCCTGAAGGCTAGGGGAGCCCTAGCCTTAGCCTAGGGGAGCCTAAAGCCTAGGGGTGCCCTAGCCTGAAGGCTAGGGGAGCCCTAGCCTTAGCCTAGGGGAGCCTAAAGCCTAGGGGTGCCCTAGCCTGAAGGCTAGGGGAGCCCTAGCCTTAGCCTAGGGGAGCCCTAGCCTAAAGCCTAGGGGTGCCCTAGCCTGAAGGCTAGGGGAGCCCTAGCCTTAGCCTAGGGGAGCCCTAGCCTAAAGCCTAGGGGTGCCCTAGCCTGAAGGCTAGGGGAGCCCTAGCCTTAGCCTAGGGGAGCCCTAGCCTAAAGCCTAGGGGTGCCCAAGCCTGAAGGCTAGGGGAGCCCTAGCCTTAGCCTAGGGGAGCCCTAGCCTAAAGCCTAGGGGTGCCCTAGCCTGAAGGCTAGGGGAGCCCTAGCCTTAGCCTAGGGGAGCCCTAGCCTAAAGCCTAGGGGTGCCCTAGCCTGAAGGCTAGGGGAGCCCTAGCCTTAGCCTAGGGGAGCCCTAGCCTAAAGCCTAGGGGTGCCCTAGCCTGAAGGCTAGGGGAGCCCTAGCCTTAGCCTAGGGGAGCCCTAGCCTAAAGCCTAGGGGTGCCCTAGCCTGAAGGCTAGGGGAGCCCTAGCCTTAGCCTAGGGGAGCCCTAGCCTAAAGCCTAGGGGTGCCCTAGCCTGAAGGCTAGGGAGCCCTAGCCTTAGCCTAGGGGAGCCCTAGCCTAAAGCCTAGGGGTGCCCTAGCCTGAAGGCTAGGGAGCCCTAGCCTTAGCCTAGGGGAGCCCTAGCCTAAAGCCTAGGGGTGCCCTAGCCTGAAGGCTAGGGAGCCCTAGCCTTAGCCTAGGGGAGCCTAGCCTAAAGCCTAGGGGTGCCCTAGCCTGAAGGCTAGGGGAGCCCTAGCCTTAGCCTAGGGGAGCCCTAGCCTAAAGCCTAGGGGTGCCCTAGCCTGAAGGCTAGGGGAGCCCTAGCCTTAGCCTAGGGGAGCCCTAGCCTAAAGCCTAGGGGTGCCCTAGCCTGAAGGCTAGGGGAGCCCTAGCCTTAGCCTAGGGGAGCCTAAAGCCTAGGGGTGCCCTAGCCTGAAGGCTAGGGGAGCCCTAGCCTTAGCCTAGGGGAGCCTAAAGCCTAGGGGTGCCCTAGCCTGAAGGCTAGGGGAGCCCTAGCCTTAGCCTAGGGGAGCCTAAAGCCTAGGGGTGCCCTAGCCTGAAGGCTAGGGGAGCCCTAGCCTTAGCCTAGGGGAGCCTAAAGCCTAGGGGTGCCCTAGCCTGAAGGCTAGGGGAGCCCTAGCCTTAGCCTAGGGGAGCCTAAAGCCTAGGGGTGCCCTAGCCTGAAGGCTAGGGGAGCCCTAGCCTTAGCCTAGGGGAGCCTAAAGCCTAGGGGTGCCCTAGCCTGAGGGCTAGGGGAGCCCTAGCCTTAGCCTAGGGGAGCCTAAAGCCTAGGGGTGCCCTAGCCTGAGGGCTAGGGGAGCCCTAGCCTTAGCCTAGGGGAGCCTAAAGCCTAGGGGTGCCCTAGCCTGAGGGCTAGGGAGCTCTAGCCTTAGCCTAGGGGAGCCTAAAGCGTAGGGGTGCCCTAGCCTGAGGGCTAGGGGAGCCCTAGCCTTAGCCTAGGGGAGCCTAAAGCCTAGGGGTGCCCTAGCCTGAAGGCTAGGGGAGCCCTAGCCTTAGCCTAGGGGAGCCTAAAGCATAGGGGTGCCCTAGCCTGAAGGCTAGGGAGCCCTAGCCTTAGCCTAGGGGAGCCTAAAGCCTAGGGGTGCCCTAGCCTGAAGGCTAGGGGAGCCCTAGCCTTAGCCTAGGGGAGCCTAAAGCCTAGGGGTGCCCTAGCCTGAAGGCTAGGGGAGCCCTTGCCTTAGCCTAGGGGAGCCTAAAGCCTAGGGGTGCCCTAGCCTGAAGGCTAGGGGAGCCCTAGCCTTAGCCTAGGGGAGCCTAAAGCCTAGGGGTGCCCTAGCCTGAAGGCTAGGGGAGCCCTAGCCTTAGCCTAGGGGAGCCCTAGCCTAAAGCCTAGGGGTGCCCTAGCCTGAAGGCTAGGGGAGCCCTAGCCTTAGCCTAGGGGAGCCCTAGCCTAAAGCCTAGGGGTGCCCTAGCCTGAAGGCCAGGGGAGCCCTAGCCTTAGCCTAGGGGAGCCCTAGCCTAAAGCCTAGGGGTGCCCTAGCCTGAAGGCCAGGGGAGCCCTAGCCTTAGCCTAGGGGAGCCCTAGCCTAAAGCCTAGGGGTGCCCTAGCCTGAAGGCTAGGGGAGCCCTAGCCTTAGCCTAGGGGAGCCTAGCCTAAAGCCTAGGGGTGCCCTAGCCTGAAGGCTAGGGGAGCCCTAGCCTTAGCCTAGGGGAGCCTAAAGCCTAGGGGTGCCCTAGCCTGAAGGCTAGGGGAGCCCTAGCCTTAGCCTAGGGGAGCCTAAAGCCTAGGGGTGCCCTAGCCTGAAGGCTAGGGGAGCCCTAGCCTTAGCCTAGGGGAGCCTAAAGCCTAGGGGTGCCCTAGCCTGAAGGCTAGGGGAGCCCTAGCCTTAGCCTAGGGGAGCCTAAAGCCTAGGGGTGCCCTAGCCTGAAGGCTAGGGGAGCCCTAGCCTTAGCCTAGGGAGCCTAAAGCCTAGGGGTGCCCTAGCCTGAAGGCTAGGGGAGCCCTAGCCTTAGCCTAGGGGAGCCTAAAGCCTAGGGGTGCCCTAGCCTGAAGGCTAGGGAGCCCTAGCCTTAGCCTAGGGGAGCCTAAAGCCTAGGGGTGCCCTAGCCTGAAGGCTAGGGGAGCCCTAGCCTTAGCCTAGGGGAGCCTAAAGCCTAGGGGTGCCCTAGCCTGAGGGCTAGGGGAGCCCTAGCCTTAGCCTAGGGGAGCCTAAAGCCTAGGGGTGCCCTAGCCTGAGGGCTAGGGGAGCCCTAGCCTTAGCCTAGGGGAGCCTAAAGCCTAGGGGTGCCCTAGCCTGAGGGCTAGGGGAGCCCTAGCCTTAGCCTAGGGAGCCTAAAGCCTAGGGGTGCCCTAGCCTGAAGGCTAGGGGAGCCCTAGCCTTAGCCTAGGGGAGCCTAAAGCCTAGGGGTGCCCTAGCCTGAAGGCTAGGGGAGCCCTAGCCTTAGCCTAGGGGAGCCTAAAGCCTAGGGGTGCCCTAGCCTGAAGGCTAGGGAGCCCTAGCCTTAGCCTAGGGGAGCCTAAAGCCTAGGGGTGCCCTAGCCTGAAGGCTAGGGGAGCCCTAGCCTTAGCCTAGGGGAGCCTAAAGCCTAGGGGTGCCCTAGCCTGAAGGCTAGGGGAGCCCTAGCCTTAGCTTAGGGGAGCCCTAGCCTTAGCCTAGGGGAGCCTAAAGCCTAGGGGTGCCCTAGCCTGAAGGCTAGGGGAGCCCTAGCCTTAGCCTAGGGGAGCCCTAGCCTTAGCCTAGGGGAGCCTAAAGCCTAGGGGTGCCCTAGCCTGAAGGCTAGGGGAGCCCTAGCCTTAGCCTAGGGGAGCCCTAGCCTTAGCCTAGGGGAGCCCTAGCCTTAGCCTAGGGGAGCCTAAAGCCTAGGGTTGCCCTAGCTTGAAGGCTAGGGGAGCCCTAGCCTTAGCCTAGGGGAGCCCTAGCCTTAGCCTAGGGGAGCCTAAAGCCTAGGGGTGCCCTAGCCTGAAGGCTAGGGAGCCCTAGCCTTAGCCTAGGGGAGCCCTAGCCTTAGCCTAGGGGAGCCTAAAGCCTAGGGGTGCCCTAGCCTGAAGGCTAGGGGAGCCCTAGCCTTAGCCTAGGGGAGCCCTAGCCTTAGCCTAGGGGAGCCTAAAGCCTAGGGGTGCCCTAGCCTGAAGGCTAGGGGAGCCCTAGCCTTAGCCTAGGGGAGCCCTAGCCTTAGCCTAGGGGAGCCTAAAGCCTAGGGGTGCCCTAGCCTGAAGGCTAGGGGAGCCCTAGCCTTAGCCTAAGGGAGCCCTAGCCTTAGCCTAGGGGAGCCTAAAGCCTAGGGGTGCCCTAGCCTGAAGGCTAGGGGAGCCCTAGCCTTAGCCTAGGGGAGCCCTAGCCTTAGCCTAGGGGAGCCTAAAGCCTAGGGGTGCCCTAGCCTGAAGGCTAGGGGAGCCCTAGCCTTAGCCTAGGGGAGCCTAAAGCCTAGGGTGCCCTAGCCTGAAGGCTAGGGGAGCCCTAGCCTTAGCCTAGGGGAGCCTAAAGCCTAGGGGTGCCCTAGCCTGAAGGCTAGGGGAGCCCTAGCCTTAGCCTAGGGGAGCCCTAGCCTAAAGCCTAGGGGTGCCCTAGCCTGAAGGCTAGGGGAGCCCTAGCCTTAGCCTAGGGGAGCCCTAGCCTAAAGCCTAGGGGTGCCCTAGCCTGAAGGCTAGGGGAGCCCTAGCCTTAGCCTAGGGAGCCCTAGCCTAAAGCCTAGGGGTGCCCAAGCCTGAAGGCTAGGGAGCCCTAGCCTTAGCCTAGGGGAGCCCTAGCCTAAAGCCTAGGGGTGCCCTAGCCTGAAGGCTAGGGGAGCCCTAGCCTTAGCCTAGGGGAGCCCTAGCCTAAAGCCTAGGGGTGCCCTAGCCTGAAGGCTAGGGGAGCCCTAGCCTTAGCCTAGGGGAGCCCTAGCCTAAAGCCTAGGGGTGCCCTAGCCTGAAGGCTAGGGGAGCCCTAGCCTTAGCCTAGGGGAGCCCTAGCCTAAAGCCTAGGGGTGCCCTAGCCTGAAGGCTAGGGGAGCCCTAGCCTTAGCCTAGGGGAGCCCTAGCCTAAAGCCTAGGGGTGCCCTAGCCTGAAGGCTAGGGGAGCCCTAGCCTTAGCCTAGGGGAGCCCTAGCCTAAAGCCTAGGGGTGCCCTAGCCTGAAGGCTAGGGGAGCCCTAGCCTTAGCCTAGGGGAGCCCTAGCCTAAAGCCTAGGGGTGCCCTAGCCTGAAGGCTAGGGGAGCCCTAGCCTTAGCCTAGGGGAGCCCTAGCCTAAAGCCTAGGGGTGCCCTAGCCTGAAGGCTAGGGGAGCCCTAGCCTTAGCCTAGGGGAGCCCTAGCCTAAAGCCTAGGGGTGCCCTAGCCTGAAGGCTAGGGGAGCCCTAGCCTTAGCCTAGGGGAGCCCTAGCCTAAAGCCTAGGGGTGCCCTAGCCTGAAGGCTAGGGGAGCCCTAGCCTTAGCCTAGGGGAGCCTAAAGCCTAGGGGTGCCCTAGCCTGAAGGCTAGGGGAGCCCTAGCCTTAGCCTAGGGGAGCCTAAAGCCTAGGGGTGCCCTAGCCTGAAGGCTAGGGGAGCCCTAGCCTTAGCCTAGGGGAGCCTAAAGCCTAGGGGTGCCCTAGCCTGAAGGCTAGGGGAGCCCTAGCCTTAGCCTAGGGGAGCCTAAAGCCTAGGGGTGCCCTAGCCTGAAGGCTAGGGGAGCCCTAGCCTTAGCCTAGGGGAGCCTAAAGCCTAGGGGTGCCCTAGCCTGAAGGCTAGGGGAGCCCTAGCCTTAGCCTAGGGGAGCCTAAAGCCTAGGGGTGCCCTAGCCTGAGGGCTAGGGGAGCCCTAGCCTTAGCCTAGGGGAGCCTAAAGCCTAGGGGTGCCCTAGCCTGAGGGCTAGGGGAGCCCTAGCCTTAGCCTAGGGGAGCCTAAAGCCTAGGGGTGCCCTAGCCTGAGGGCTAGGGAGCTCTAGCCTTAGCCTAGGGGAGCCTAAAGCCTAGGGGTGCCCTAGCCTGAGGGCTAGGGGAGCCCTAGCCTTAGCCTAGGGGAGCCTAAAGCCTAGGGGTGCCCTAGCCTGAAGGCTAGGGGAGCCCTAGCCTTAGCCTAGGGGAGCCTAAAGCATAGGGGTGCCCTAGCCTGAAGGCTAGGGGAGCCCTAGCCTTAGCCTAGGGGAGCCTAAAGCCTAGGGGTGCCCTAGCCTGAAGGCTAGGGGAGCCCTAGCCTTAGCCTAGGGGAGCCTAAAGCCTAGGGGTGCCCTAGCCTGAAGGCTAGGGGAGCCCTTGCCTTAGCCTAGGGGAGCCTAAAGCCTAGGGGTGCCCTAGCCTGAAGGCTAGGGGAGCCCTAGCCTTAGCCTAGGGGAGCCTAAAGCCTAGGGGTGCCCTAGCCTGAAGGCTAGGGGAGCCCTAGCCTTAGCCTAGGGGAGCCCTAGCCTAAAGCCTAGGGGTGCCCTAGCCTGAAGGCTAGGGGAGCCCTAGCCTTAGCCTAGGGGAGCCCTAGCCTAAAGCCTATGGGTGCCCTAGCCTGAAGGCCAGGGGAGCCCTAGCCTTAGCCTAGGGGAGCCCTAGCCTAAAGCCTAGGGGTGCCCTAGCCTGAAGGCCAGGGGAGCCCTAGCCTTAGCCTAGGGGAGCCCTAGCCTAAAGCCTAGGGGTGCCCTAGCCTGAAGGCTAGGGGAGCCCTAGCCTTAGCCTAGGGGAGCCCTAGCCTAAAGCCTAGGGGTGCCCTAGCCTGAAGGCTAGGGGAGCCCTAGCCTTAGCCTAGGGGAGCCTAAAGCCTAGGGGTGCCCTAGCCTGAAGGCTAGGGGAGCCCTAG